>NC_072737.1:40114033-40273624 GCF_026930045.1 Uloborus diversus
GCTGCATACTGGGGGATCAGGGGATCATACTAGGGGCTGCATACTAGGGGGCATAATAGTTTTGCTGGGAATGAATAAGAAATGAGAATGATTTAGTAAACATCGAGTTTGGCACAACTAAACAATCATTGGATTATTAAGCGTCGGGTTGGTATTGCATCAGGTTTGGGTTCTTTTTGAGAAAAATGTCTGGAGGAAGGGGAGGGGCGAACCTTTTGGAAAAGGCCAAATTAAATAAATAAATAAATCATGTGCTAAAGGCAATTGAAAATATATTTTGCTTCCAAATTTCATTTTTTCAGATGTTATCATGTAGTTGAAACTCATGTTTCTAACTTAAAGTAAGGCCTGCAATAAGCTGCGCTTAGTCCATACAGCTGTAATTATTTGATTGGACCAGGTCTAATTCAAAAGTCAACATTGCTCCTTCGAAATCGATCAAACCAACTTACAAACTGGTACCAGGCTCAGTCTTGTTTAAGTTTTTTTTTGCAAGTTATGTTCTATTTTTTTTTTAATATGCTTTTTTTCAAGTGCTAAAATAGTGTAAAAAAAGCAGTGCTGCGGAGTCGGAGTGATTTTGGAGAGAAGGAGTCTGAATCGGAATTTGTTGGTTAATAATGACAAGAGTCAGAGTTGGAGTCATTTTCCCCCAATGGCCGTAACACTGCCAGTGATTGCTGGGTCGGAGTGAGAGTTGGAATCGAACTGACGTTAGGGTAAAGGAGTCGGAGTTGAGTGCTCTAAAAATTTTTGAAAGTTGGAGTCGACCATTTTCCCTCCGACTCCGTCGATCTGCAAAAAAGCTCCATGTATGGAAATTTTGGGGTAAGACTTAGAATTTACACTTTTTCCTCTTGGTCTGGAAAGTGAGTGCAAACTTAAAATTTGAAAGTATGACAGATTTCAACTGACATGATCAATAAAAAGTTTGAAACTAATGGTTATGCATTTTCGAATTATGAAAAGTGCTTCAAAATATTTTAAAAATAAAAAAAAAGGTAGGTATATAGTAAATTAAAAAAAAAAAACCTTACACAAGATAAAATTGGTGCAATTAATGTTAATCACTTTGATACTTAATAAATTTGTTTATTGCGTAATATCGTCGGCACTATGCTGAGCTAACGAATCTGAAAATAGGCTCTTTTCAGGAGAGCCAAAACAAAATTTTGTCCATTAGACGCGTTTAATTATTTTCAATGTATTAATTTTTATAGATAACTTTAAGTGTAAAATTTATTGTTCGAAGTAGTAATAGCCTTTTTTCAGTACTGCGGCAAACCATTGAATTTAAAAAACGAGATTCGCGATTTTTCACCTTCGTTTGTTTATTAAGTTTAGCATGGTGCTGACCATACTATTAAGTTTCGTTTCTTTTTTTTTTTTTTTTTAAATAATTTTTTTTTTTTTTTGATTGCACAACACACACACATTACTTTCGTTTTGTGCATTCAAAACTTAGAACCAAGTCTGAGAAGTTGGAGTCGGACTGATTTTGAGGTCAAGAAGTCGGAGTCGAAAGTTTAAAACTTCAAGAGTCGGGGTCGATCATTTTCAATTAAAATCTGCCACCCTGCCAGTTCTTGTGGAATCGGAGTCGAAGGCTTTAAAATTCCCGAAGTTGGAGTCGGTCATTTTTCTTCCGACTCCTCAGTCCTGCTTAGAACTACTGGTGTGACTATTCATTTGTATAATTTCAATCTCGCTCACTACATTTTAATTTTTATATTCTATTTCAAACATGCTTCGGCGGCCCACACATTTTCTTCCAAATAATCTGTGATTTGCAGGATGATATTTTTAAAAATCTAGGAATGAAATATGTTGGCGGTCCCTATGAAACTATCATGATTATTTATACGATCAAAAGAAAGAAAGGAAGGAAAAATCATGGATTTACTATTTTTATACTATTTAATTGCAAAATCCAATGCGGCCCGCCGGTTCCATCCACCACCAGCTAGGCCTAATCGATGTAGACCTTTTATTACCATAGAAAATAATTAAAATCCGTAAAAATTTGCACCTTTTCTAATTTTTTTAGCGCAAAATTTTTATCCGTTTCCAGTTTCTATTTGTTATCAAATAAAATACTTGTAATTGGTTTTAGCAAGCAAGGCTCTTCAAAAGATATTCATTTTTTTCTCTTGATTCTGCTTTTGCAATAACAAAACTTAGTAGTTGTGATTGTATTCCCTTTTTCGTGCTTTCCCAAGTTATCTCGGAAAAATAAAATAATGAAAGAAAATATAAATAAATTTAATTTTATACATGTTCTGACTCGCGAGGTTCATCTTAATATAAAGCTAGGCATCGGACTCAAGTTTCTTTTGAATTTTTTAACTTAATATTAGTTACTGTTCTTCTGCTTACTTAAGATGTGGATTTCTCTGCTCCCTAATAAATATGTTGATGAGCTAGTGGATGAGCACCGCTATACTCTTGAGCCCTAGAGTTTCCATCCCGTAAATTTGTGTGTTTATAAGGTTTGATTACGGAAGAAGGAGGGGGGAGGAACACTGAATATCTTAATTGGTCATTAACCTCATCACCCTAACGTTACAATACATGACCTACAATTTTGTTTCTTTAATTTTGGAACTTTTTCGGTTGTGCACCTCGACTCTCACTCCCTACAAAATACCATTACAGATCGACTAAAATCTCGTTTATTGGACTTCAATTTCTTAAAATTATTTGGAGGTGAGCATCCAACCCTTGTCTGCATGAAACCACTGAAGATCATCTAAAATTGCGTTTTCAGAGCTACAATTTCGAAAATTTTCCGGGGAGGACCCCCCTCATTTCTGTAAGAGCAACATTACATTCACAACTACATTAATGTTGTTAAGTTTCTTTCTCTGCATAAACTCTGTAGAGCACACATTTTTAATGATTTTACATCATATTCAGATTTTTCGACAAATTCTGCTTCTTACACTGTTCTAGTTTATTGATGTCGCGATATGAACCTGCTCACAAGCCTAGTTTCATGTTTTTAATTTTAAATTTAATTTTATTTTTCTAATTATTTTATTTTATCTTTATTAAAATTTTTATTGTTTGCTTTTAACTTTATGGGGAATTCGTGTTGTTAGACGCCAAGAATGATTAGTTTCTTTATCACCTAAATTGGGGGGGGGGAATCTTGCAAACTAAAATTTGGCTATGCCCCCCTGTCGGGAAAGCTTGCCCCTCCGTCGGGGATTTCCTAGCGCCACCACTGTTAACTCCCATGGTCATACCCAGGATTCCCGTTAAGGGAGCTGCAAGCAAAGACAGATTTTTACGGGACCCCTCCATATTGTCGATCTCTATGTCACTACATATATTTCACTCCTAATTAAAAATTCGGGCCCGGACCAACAGGAGTCCCCCCCCCCCTCTCCCTCGACCCACGCCCCTGAACAGGCTCTGGTGGCTAATTGGGAACATTTGCCCTCTTTTCCTATAACTTTAAGAAAGAACGTATTTTATATGAAGGATTTTTTGTTGCTTTCAAAGCATAGTATAGAGATATCCTTGACGTGAATCCTTTTCGATACTGTCGAAAAAATTGTGATGTTCTGCTTGCTTTAAGCCCTGTAAGTCAGGGAATTGCTTATTGTTGTAGGTTGTTCGCAGTTCCTTTAATTTTATTTTTCTATGCCTATATAACTAAACTCCTCTTGCGCTGGATCTCCGAAAGCAGCATTGTACACCGGCCTCCTTGAGTGGGGTGTCTTCCTAGGCGGTTGCGTCCAGGTCCCCCACAATCGACCTTATTTATGCCTGACCCTCTCGACTCTGAACAATCCTCATTTAGACAAAAACAACGTCCAGCACAAAACATTCATCATCCAGTCCCTAGCATTCATTTGAATTTTGAGATTTATTTTATTTATTTATTTAGACGCTAAGCAGCTTCATATACATAGAGGACTGCATGCCAAGCGCCTTGCCTCCGGACACACACAGGAAAGATGTACAACACAAGAGAAGGAAATAACACCTCTAGGACACCGGCGGGAATCGAACCCACGACCTCCGGCTTAGAAGACGAAATTTCTACCACAGAGCGAAGGAAGCCCTAATTTTGACAGCTTGAATTCATATTATGTTTTTCTCAATTCAAGTTGGTTGCGATGAGAGCCATTTGTGGAAACAAGAAACCCAACGAGTAGGGACCCATAGCAATTCATGATTGCAAAAAACAAAACTTGAATTCAAAACGTGAAAAAATGGCATTTTTAAAAATTCTGTTCTAGGAGCTGTGCGGGTGCTGCTAGTAATTACTAGACTCATATTCGCAACTCCAGAGCTCGAATACGCTACCTCGCGGTGATTAACAATACTAAAGAAAAAGGTAAAACATTCTATTCCACGTGTTTTCTTTGGGGTAAATTACAGGTTTCAGACAGTTTATGATGTAATGTAATTTCAGAAGAATAGAAAAGAAAGCTTCCTACAAACTCGATGAAAAATTACTGTCATTCACTAAGAGTCAAAGCAAGTTATAAGTTATGGCATTTGTTTGATTTACCTTTTTCATCCGCCATTAGACAGTGGCTGCAGCGCCTCCTATAGTTTATTGGAGTTGCGAAAAGGGACTTTAAATTACAAAACCCCACAAAACATATGAATGAGTGCACTTTATTGCTCCTTGCTCTAGCAACTCCTAGCGGATAGGCAATGTCCGCCGTCAACAAATAAGCTAATCATGACCGTACGGCGAAAAAGATTGTTGATCGATGCGAAGATGGCTAGTGTGTAGGGTGTATCGTTTCCTGTGGTTGTGTGTTTTATTTATTTGATTGTAAACAAATCTGCTTTTCACCATGCCTGGGTTAATGAGTGTTGCAGAATTTGTTGGCGAAGTACGAGAAGATTATAGTTCTCCTACGACTTCATCTTTCGTTAGCAAAATAGCTTTGTGTCGTCAAACTGTTACTGCACTGGAGGAGGTAAGACGAAAACAAACTGATTAAAAACATGTTAATTTTTTATGCCCGTGTGTTTTGTTTTAAATTTCCTGATAGTTATTATCTTCTATCATTTACACATGTCAGAATTTTCAAAACTTATAAGTTTTATGGTTTAAAACTTTTAAAATGACATATTTTATGAAATGAATAATTGACTGCTGTGGATACCTGTTTTCGTCTTGAGCTCTGTGCAAGCTTCTTAACTTTCCTCAATTGTTAAGTTTGTTCGTTCCGAATAACTTACGATTTTTATCTATGATACGTAATTAGCACAAATGCTAAATATTTTTTTCTGAAGTTGCTATAGGTTGGAAATTAATTTTGCTCCAAAGCTATTTGTTACCTTTTCGTTGATTCATATTTTTAAATAATATCACTTGGGTTTTGTGCTGAAAAGAGTTGGCTTTGTTGATTTCAAATGTGGGCATAATATATTTTTGTTTAAAATTATTTTACATTAAAGTGCAACATTGAAATTTGTACATGCATGGAGGGAGGTATGTAAACGCGTATTGCAACTAGAAGTGTATTGTACAAAGTGGTCCAAAAAGTGAGCCTACTCCTTTTATTTTTGACCTTATGTCATTTATAGTTGTATGTTTGTTGTTAACAGTTACCTTGAAGTTTTAAGAATAACAAACATTCATAGCACACCATACATGTTGTTACACAGCTGAATCCTGTGCCATTGTTGCACAGATGTTTTGCGGTAAACCATCTCCAAATCCCCACAAGACATTTGTGTGAACATGGTACATAATTTAGTCGTATTTTGACATAGATGATGATCTACAAATGTTTATTGCTCTTAAAACTTCAAGGTAACTGTGTAGCAACCATTCATTTATAATTAGGTTAGGAATAAAATGGAGTTATGCTTATATTTTGGCCTCTCTATGTTTTCTGTCTAAAATAAGGCAATATTATAGTGTTAGAATTAAGAATTTAAATCTAGGTGTCATGATGCATAACATAAAGTTTCTTGGTTTCAAAGTGAACAACTTAGGTGCCATTTTTAATGAATCAAATATATAATGTTTCTGAATATATTTCAGCAAACATATAAAATAGAAATTCAGCACATTGCCACCACTGGCAATTATTTTAAGTCAAATTTTTAAAAATTTCTATTTTGTTTTTTTACATGATGAGTTTGGTAAAAAAAAAAGCTTCAATTTGATCTAAAATTTAGGCGTCAAATTTTTGTCATCTAGGGTTGTGTATCATGTGTCAAATCATAATTTTTAGTCCCAAAATGCTATTGAGATCATTTATTTCTGATTATATACTGGGCCTTTCCAGCATTACGTGTGTGACTTTTTAATATCATATTTTCGCAAATAACAATAAAAAAACAATATGATACTCTAAAAATATTTCGTAATAGTTTCTATTGGAGCAGTGGCATAGTGAAAGGGGGAGGAGGTGAAAAATATATATATTATAATTATATATATATTTTCACCCTTATATTATAACCAATTATTGTAGCACAATTGGTTTTAATATAAATGCAAATTATAATTTTGTAGTTTATGCATATGAAAGGGCCGTTTTGGTCAAAAAACCCTTTCAAAAGGTATTTTTTTATCCAAAAATCCCCATCGGAAGGTATTTTAGATCATCCCCCCCCCCTTTCCTCAAAAAGTATTTCTGGCTGTGCTAGTGTATTGTAGTAACAGAAGATATGTAAGAGTTTTTACGTAGCATTTTATGTCATTGGATAATTCTAAATTTTTTAATAAAATTTTAAATGCAGCGTTACGTGTGTGACTGAGAAAATCTGAAAATAAGCTATACCTTATATTATTTTGTAATTTCCTGTGAAGTTTTAAAAGATAAACGAACAATATTTTTTTGTACATGTATTTAAGTATACTAAGTTCTGTACTAATGCATTATTTATCTTTTACTTTTTGTTCGTTCTCTAACTGATTTAGCATTTTAACTCTCTGGCGGTTTGACATACGAGCAGAATTTCACCTGGAAAAGGTCACCTTGGGAACAAGGCTATCTGCTCGAAATGGTCAATACTTTTTATCTTGAAATTCCCTCCCCCCTTTCGGAAGGAGATAAAAAGCACTTAATCCCTTTTTGAGCAGGACGTGCTGTCAAAGCTCAACCCCTTTCTTTTCAACGCGTGTCGCAGGGAAGAGTGGAACTCCTCCACACATGCTGCCAAGGTCCGTCCCGCCCATTTCTCCCTTCAACACGTGTAGCAAACGAGTTGAATTCCTTTCAGCCAGTCGTGTTTTACTAATCACAACTTTCTGTAATATTTATGAAGTAATAATCTAGATTTTAAATCTCTGGAATTGCTATCTCCTACTACTGCTCTAAATTACTATTCACATATTTTATTATTGAATTTAACTACTCGTATTCAACATTTATAAAACAATATTTGGAACAAGTTATTTCAATATGAAATAGCTAAATGCATTTAGTTATGATTGTAATGTTTTGCATAACCTGAAATGATACGTAATAATAAAAAGCAATAAAGGAATTCCCTCCCCCCTTCCGCGCAACAGCAATTCGTTGTTTTTCTTTTAACGCTGGGGGAAAAAAGCACTGCAAATTTATACATCTATGCATACTTTTTACATACTATGTTTTGTATATGTATATTTTTTTCTTTATTTGTGCATTTTTATGTTTCGAATCTCGCCATATTTGAGACTAAGTGATCGTAATAGCGGTATACCTAGACTTGCCTTATTTCCGAAATGTTCAACCAAACCCCCCCCCCCCCCCCACCGTGGGTATTTCAAAAGGTACACACCCCGGCTGGTTTTCAGAGTGTTTTAGAAGGTAGTTTATTCTCAATGCTATGGATAAATGATTACTAATTATCAACCTAAACCAGGAATAATAAATGATACATGACGCAAGCAGATACATTTAAACAATTTATTTTGTAAACGTTAATCTTTTGAAGTTACTTCAGCAAGAAATGAGGAATTGAATTTTAAACAATATTTACTTGTTTATTGCATTGGCTAGGCCTTTTTTAGAAAGTCTTTTTTGTTTTAAATCTTTTTGTAAAATTCCTTACAAGCAAATCCGATAGTAATTTTATAGCTCATAAATTACAAATCTGTACCTCAGAGCTAAACTAACGTGATTCACATACGCTACTTTACAGGAGAGAAAAAAAATATGTCATGTGAGTGCAATTTTCGAAAATATGTAAAATATCCAATATTTTCAATCAACGCAAACTAATGTCTTCAAAATAGCAAATGCATCCTCAAATCACTCTTTATTTATTATTATAATGTGCAGACTTAAAATTAAGGTTTCTTTAATTATTCATATCTAATATTCCATTTTACATTTTAGTCAATTTTAATAGAGTTAATATAGCGTTAGCTGTTCTACTCATTTGTCTTCTGTTAGCTACTTTTACACAGTTATATGATTCAGAAAAAAACAATATGCAACAGTCAGAGGCACAGTCATAAGACATTTTCTTTTGTTCCAACCAATGGTTAACATTTAATTAGATACTTTTAACATGCATTAAAATTGTTACATTACTAATAATTTTATGAATAAAAAAAATACATTATTTTGTTATATTAATGTGTAATAATACATCATAAAACTATAGTGCATAACTTTTTAGGTATTTTTAATAATAAATGAGCTATATTACTATGATTAATATAATTTTTATACTGAAAATACCGTAGTTGGAAAAATAAATATCGAAAATATCAAAATATCATGATATTTTCAGAACAAATATCGGATATATATCGGCGAACCCTAGCAGTAATAAACAGAAAATTCAAATTTTTGGACTTACGTCAGTCTGGCTACGAGGTACAGAAATGAAAAATTTATTATTTTAAATAATCCTTCACGGTTAATTATTTTTATATTTTTTTGGTCATCTGTAATGAAACTTATATTTTACCGAGACGTGAAGTAAACTGGCCGGGACACTGGATTTTTGAATGAAAATCGGGACTGTCTAGGATCCCGTTTGAAAATCGGAAAACAAATACTAAATCCAACATTCACTGAATTATGGCGTATTTAACAAAGCTATTATTAAAGAAACACTGACAATCACAGGGGATCTAGTATGGGGCGCCTCGATGAGAGGCTCAGAAGGACAGTGTAACCTCCCCAAAAAATTCTCATTTGAAAAATGTGGAAACACTATTGCAACATTGAGATTCTTCTTTCAAATTTTAAAAATTGTTTTTAATGATGCATAATGTTGCTTCTCATTAGATGTTATGTAAGTATGATATAATGTGCATGCTCATGTTTATCATTTGGAAAAAGTAGAACTTCATTCAAAAATTTGAGAATCCACCTCTCCCCCCCCCCCCCTCTCATTTTATTTCGGAGTGCCCCTGCTAGTAGTTAAGACCTAAGTGACCGAACTAGGTATCAAATCAAAGTTATGAAAACACAATTAAAGCAAAAAATAGTAAACAACGAAATACTTTTAAATTATAGTGGTAAAAAAAAGTCGCAGCAAAAAAGTTGTTAAAATAATTTTACGAATTTTCATCCCCGTAAAAGGTTTATTAATTAGTATGAAGCATGAATTATGATTTTTCTATAAAAAATCAAGGTTTTATAATTATTTTTGCTTAAGTTGTTCCAAGGAATTGAAAGATCATATGACTTGTATCAAGCAATCGCGCAGATTAAATAGTGATTTGAGATAAATATCAGGCTTTGGGCAAATTGAGGTCAATGAAAATTCTGGATTTGTTGCTTAATAAAGTACAAATAGTTAAGCTCTGCTGAAGTTTTATTTTAATTATAAAACGGTTTTAAACCTTTATTTATTTTTCTCTATTTATTATTATTCCTTTTTTTACATAAAAGAATAGTTATAAATTCTCACTTAACCATTTCTCCATTTCCATCTTCCTACAAAATACTGTAGATCTTAAGCAACTCCATAGAAATTTCCTTTACTAAGAGTCAGGTCCCATTCTTCTGAATTTCTTCCCCCTCTCAATGGAAAAAATTCCGAGGCTCTTTATTTTTTATTGAAAAGAAAAAGCTACAAACGATTCAATTTTTGATTTTTTTTTTTTTGAAAACTATTCATTTTCATATACTTTTCCATTTTTAATAACAATAAAAAAATATTATTGTTCTTTGTTAACAACTGAAGTTTTTTTTTTTTTTTTGTATAAATGTTAACACAATAGCTGCCTGGTGTTGTGCAAAATTTTTGCTCTTACTATATATTGTTTATTTAGTTTTTTTTTTACTTATACAGAATTGAAATTGTATGCTAAGAGATAAATGTTTGTTTGTCTTTGTGATTAAAATAATTATAAGCTGAAGTATTAGACAGAATCGGTGAATTTAAAATGTTTCTGATATTAATAATTGAAATTTGCGACCAAAACCCAAGGCCAATCAGTTAGAGTAAATAAATTTGAAAAAATATCCCTTTTTTTTATATTTTTTATAATGTGTTTTGAGTACAACATCTGCCTAAATGTGCGTAAAACGCGACGTAAGTGCACATAAAAGTTGAAAATTGAACTTTTACGTGTACTCTTTGGTTTTTTTACAGCATTGTGATTTTATAACAGTTAAAGTTCCTAAATTATATGTTAGTAGCGAATAAAGCCGTAGCTATAAATTTATTTCCAAAAGGATACTTAGTTTGTTTTCGTTCAATTTGAAATCTCACGGCTTTTATTTATTAATTTATTTGAAATGTAATTGAATGTCATTGTCGTCGATTAAATTATGTTGCATCCATTTACAGCACAATCATTAATTAAATGTAAATTTTAAGCTTAGAAGAAAGAGAAGTGGATATTTCATTCTTGGAATCAAGTTTTGCTTTTAGCAGATGCTTACAATAGCAAGGAGATTTGCTTAGAAATCTTTGCGTTGATAAGAAGGATGCACTGAACCTTGAAACCCCAACCTGATGAAAGGGTATTGTTTGCATGTGTGAATACAGAAGGTGGGCCCCTGCGCTCCGGGGTGGCGCTCTCAGGAGAGGGGAAAGGAAACGCAGGATTCTACGCCTTGGACCGTTTGACAACGAAAATTTAGTGTCAGAAAAATACGTGTAAAACGCTAGCGACGTGATCTTGCTACGGCGTGATAAGACGTGCAAAACCGCCGGTAAGTTAAACTTTGCAAATTCTTGCTTATTAGCAGGTCTGCCATTTAGGGGTGTCAGGTAGGGGCAATTACCCCTGACTTTGAGAAATTAATGTACTGAGGGAGGTTTTGTTGTTTTTTGATATAATTTTCATTGAGTATATACCCTTTGGAAAGATTCAAAATGTTGACCTGCTTGCTAGTGCTTTTTTTTCTCTACAGAATAAAATGCAATGAAATCATTTTTTAAAGATAAATATTATTTCTATTTTGACAGACACTTGATTTTGACCGAGATGGTTTAACGAAAATGAAGAAAGCTGTTAAAGCCATTTACAGCAGTGGAAATTGTGAGTATAACTGTTCAAAAATAAGTAAACTTTTGTAATTGCTTTTGAGAACAGCTCAATGGTTAGGAATTATGTATTTCTTAACACCACTCTTTACTTCTTTTCCTTTTAAAATAGAAGTTCTATGTAGTTGCTGCAGACATAATGCAACGTTGACTATCACTGATCTGAGTTGCTATTGGTGAATTTTGGGAACAATTTTGATTTTTGTATAATTAAAAAGGAGATTATTTTTATTTCAAATAATTTCACTACTTTTGTGTTTCAGCATTCCACGCATTTCTTACATTGTTGGAGTTTTGACATAAAAAATTGGTTTTCTGGTGTGACAAGGGTATAATACTTTTAAACTAGTAAAAACCCTAAGGACTGAATGAGATTTTGTGAAAAAAGGTGGCTCATGAAGTGTAGACTAGTAACAATTGTCATACATTATGATTAATTTTTATTATGGTATAGGTAATTAACAAGCCTTTTAATAAATAAAAAGTAAACTAAAACAAAGAGAGTTCAAATCTCAAGGATTTAGATATTAAATTTGTATGGCACAAACATTTCATGTTTTTTCCCCTTAATATGTTTTTAAGGGGTAAGAGAAAGTAGTTTAACTAAAATGTATTTAAACTGCATATTCATTACTTATTTGTTATTTGTTTTTTAATAGCTCATGTTGACAATGAAAAGTATTTATCCAAGACTTTAGATAGGCTTGGGGAGAATGCTGTAACTAAGGACCAAGAACCTGATATAGGTAATTTTTTTTATACATACTTTTAACATAATTTTTTACTTTTTACTGAAATATCTGGTTTTTGAAGATCGATAAATTGACTAGGAACAGCTTAGCTAAGCACAGAGCCTGTTACTTGTCTTCATTTTTCTCTATTTGCATATTGAGTAAATTCTTTATTTTCTCAAATAGATTTGAAGCTTGTTGTGTAAAATAAATAAGTACTTTGTGCTAAAAAGTCAATATAAAGACAGCATTTAAGCCACACAAATCTGCAACTAATTGTAGGCACATTTTTCATAGTTGCAAAGAATCCCTTTTCCAATGCAAATTCCCCCCTGAATGATTTTATCTTTATGAATGAGATTTTTTATTGTTTCATGCTGATTTTGCTTTATTTTTAACGAGGTAATTAAGCTTTTGACTTTCAATGTAATAAAAAAATTTATTTAGTTTTTCTTTTTTATGATCACTATTATTTCTTTAACTGTGAGATACGGAGGAAAAACCATTTAAAAAACAAGAGGAGAAGGGGGGGGGGAGGGTTATCATTTGTAACAAGATTTTCTTTTTTTAGCTAATTTTCTCTGTATCACAACGAAAAAGGATTTTTCATTCAATGAGAACGTTATCAATTTAAATACTAGAGGCAGAAGAGATATGTAAACATTCAACTTGCTTAAAACTTGGGAGAATGCATTATGGCTGTTCTTTACTGTAAGATTAGGTTGATCAACATTTTTAATATCACTCAACCAAAAATGTATTTGTTTAAAATTTCAAATATTCATTAAGTTTATGGGATATTTAATCAGAATTTTTAGAGGAATAAAAGTGATTGTTAAGAACTTGATAAAATTCAGAAAAAACCCATTAATATATCAAACTTTTCAACTACATGGTTTCTCAAAAAAATGTAGTCAAATAATATTGCTGTTTTTTCTTCTCTAAACTAAGCTTGAGGTCACTTCTACATTCCCTGTATCACAACAGGTATGTATCAGAACATACCCTGGCCCTGGGCCCTGTATCGCAACAGGTGTATAAAGTAAGCTTGAGGTCTCTTCTAGATATAAATCTTTGAAGAGAGTTGTGATTTAAAATCTTAAATTTAGCCCTTGTACTTATTATAGCAGTTCTACTGCTCTTGGTGGCAATGCAGTTTAAATCTGATCAGGAAAATGAGACACATGTCAACTATTTTTGAAATGAATCCATTCTTTAACCCGTAACAGAGGAGGTGAAAAAGTTGGACGTAACAGGGGACGTGAGGTCTCAGAGACCGCTATATTTAAAAAATTCTTAAAAATCGTGTAATTAAGATACATTCCTGTAATTTCCCTCAGATGTTCTTTGAACTTTTATTAGCATGGGGAAAATTTTTTTAAAAATTTGAATTAAAATATACCTTTTCCGAGGAAATTTTGCTGGAGTCTTCAGATTTTTCGAGAAAATCATATGCTGCAGTAAATAACCAACTACTCGCAATAAAAATGAATCTATTATTTATTAATGATTTAATTTTAGTTGCTTAATATATACAAAACATTTTAGTACCAGAAAATTGATTATATCAAGTTATGGGAACATTTTGACATCCTTTTAACTATTAGTATTTCGTGCCATATTTCGAGGAATAATTCAGCCTTTATTGTCCCTAAAACATCATATTCTCATCATATGCGTAACGTTTGTGAACATTTCAAACAACTCTCAGCGTCATCTAGAATATTTTGAATCTCTTCCGCATAACGCGGATAAGATAAATGAACCTATATCCGCGACTCTAACGTTAAGAGCCTAATATCTACTACTGCCGAAAATAGTAACATTGAAGGGTAGGTGCGGTCTCACAGACTGCTTCTAAAGAATGCAATGAAATTTAAACCTGATGCACTCGCCTAAAGATACTGATAAGCAAGGGAAGCGTTGAAGGTCACAAAACAAAAAGCTATTGGGAAAAGCCATTCCATCGGATTGAAAATAAAATAGTGGTGATCAGATGAACTTTTGAGTGGTCTGTGAGACCGCACCTCCCCTGTTAAGGGTTAATCTCACACTTCATTCGGGGAACTCTTGCAGAATAGGAGGTGAGGGCGAATGCGACCCCATCTCGATTCTTGTTCTAGGAATCCATATCCATTAGTGCAACTGCCAAATCCAATACGATTGGTCTAGCTTAAACAACTGATATGAAAACGGATCACTTCTGGCTCAGCGTGTAATTGATTTATTAAATTGTCTGGGTCAGTTATGACATGCAAATAAGCAAAGAAATGAGGACAGCTGCTACATTCGCTAGAGCAAAATGCACCCGGCATTTGGAAAATGATAAATCAAAGAAAAGAAAAAACAAGAGCCTGAAAATGAAATAGGAGTGATCGGATGAAATTTTGAGCGGTTTGTGACACTGCACCTCCCCTGTTAAGGGTTAAAACAAGTAGAAAAGGAAGAATGGACGCAGGCCATAATTACAAGTGTAGTGACATTTTGGCAATAAATGGCAATGTGAATGAATTTTTTTAAACAAATTTTATGAAAGAGGAAAAAAAAATTTGACTATATGAAGCCAAAAATGAAGCAACCATTTAATGTTGTAGCAAACTATACGTAATTTATCGTCTGCCACATTTATTTTATTACTTTATAATTTATTTCAATTGAGATTACAGTAAACATCTTGAGTGAGGAAATTTAACTCTTAATTTGTCGTTCTTAGTTTGTTGATGTTTATTTTTGTTATGAAGAATGACAAATGAAGTTTTGATGATTAACGCTAAAGATTTTTATATATAGTTTTAAAAAATTTACTCGAAATATACATTTGTCTCGTGATTATCTAAGATTGAAATGTTTAAGTTGCAGCAGTAACTGCATTTAGTAGGTGAAAATGTAAACATGACAAGCTTTGCGTTCTTCATTTAACCTTATTTTTGCCAATTTTCCTCTGCTTATCGCACTTTCATGAAAATAAATGCTTCTGAAATAAGGAGGGGGCCAAGTGCCAAACCCTGACAAGCCAGACTTTACTGCACCTTGAAACAGAAAAATATATTTTGCTGATTTTATGGGACATGGGTAGTTATTCCCTCCCCCCATGGGAAAATTTGTAGGGGTGGGGGACGAAAGTGGCAATTCCCCCCCCCAGTCTTGGGAGGACTTTATACATAGTAAAAACACACCTTCTGAAATCTTAAATGAAAAAATCATGATTTTTGTTTTTTTTTTTTTGAATAGTTCAGAAGGTAAAATAAAGAGAATAGTAACTCCTTTTGTAATGGGGGGGGGGAGAGAAATGGCGTACACTATTGCAAGTAGTGAAGCTGTCACTGGGTTTAAGGCCGTATCCAGAAAATTTTTTCGGGAGGGGCCCGGATGCACACCATTGCCCTACATCCCCCCCCCACACATATATACATATAGACACACAAGCATGCATAAAAATATATTAACATAGAAGATGTTTTTAGTCTCGTTTTTTAATGAGTCCACTGTTGGACTGATGTTATTTTTATTTTAATTTCTTATTATTTTTTTATTCACTTTGTAGTGATAAGGATAACAGGAAAGTGTACCTCTATATTAGATTTAGAACATCCGTAATTTCAGGGGGTCTGGGGGTTTCTCCCCTGGGAAATTTTTTGAAAAATAGATACAAAAATCGATATCTTGAGGCCTGATAGACTATAGGCATAGGCTCTTGAGGCAAATCAAGATCAATCAAAATAAAAATTGCTTGCTCGACAAATCGTTGACATTAATCGGCAGAGAGGAAAAACAATAGAGGAGAAAAGAAAAGCACATTGTCATTTACTCATATCGGCTGTTAGTGTAGTTTGTTTTTGATCACTCTTCCCCCCCCCCCCTTCATCAAATGCCCTACAGTATAAAAATTGCATAAAATGGTTTAAAAGAAGCAGTATAGAGATTCAGAAAATAAGAATGAAAGAGGAATATTCTGGCCATTTGGACAATTCATACTTTATTTTCTTGATAAGAGACAAAATTGAAGAACTTTTCAAGGAATTTCAAAAACTTAAATAATTTTCAAAGACTCTAAAACAGTTGAAATTATTTAAAGCACTTTATTTTCACTTTCCAGAAGTTGATTGCATAGTCTTACGGTTATAACTTTGTAAGAGACGCCCGTTTTAAGTTAAAAATAAATGTAACGAAATATTTCTCAAAGAAAACATTTTTTTTTCAATCACAAGTAGTGCAGAAAATGAAAGAGACTAGAGTATGTGTTATTTTTTTCTCATGCTTAAGATATTAACAGTATGCAGTAGAAGTAAGATAAAAAAAAACAAGCAATAACAAAATAACTTCCAAAATACTGAATTCGGTATTAAATAAATGGCAAGACATGGAACATATCAGTCACAAAATTTTATCGTGAAAAATATGCTACAAAATGCGAGAATCATGATTTTTGCATTTTTTACTCAGCATGTATCAAGGAGCTGAATTTGGTACATCTTGGCAACCAGATACTAGCCTAATTGGAAACTTGGGAATCAGTACAGTGTAAGTTTTATAAAAGTTTAAGGCGGTGGAGGGCAGGGCCGTGCACAGGAGGGAGAAGGGACACCTGTTTGCCCGGGCCCGAGCCTGGAGGGGGGCCCAATATTTTTAAAACTAGGTGTGAAAATAGGGGTAAACAGTATGGGGTGGGTGGCAAAAAAGTCATTTATGACTGGGCCCCAAAATTTCCGTGCACGCCCCTGCAGGAGGGAAAGTCTACCAAACTGACAAGGGGCTTGGACAGCTCTGAAATGAATTGGGAGAGAGAGCAGGAAGTCCTAATTAAGGGTCTAAATTTCAAGTATGCTTTGCAGCTATTGAGAACTAGAATTGCTTTTTCTGTATTTCTTCAAATTTTTACTCGTTTAATAGTTACAAAATTAAGAATAAAACTTTGTTATTTCCCTTTGCTGACATTAGAAATTGGAACCCCCCCCCCCCCCCCAACAACTTTGATACGAAACATTTCAGGTTTTGAGGGGTAGGGGAGCATCAGCCTCTGGATACAGTCCTGACTGGGTTACTGAAAATGTGTCCAAAGTGAGTATTTTGAACTGAAAACCATTAGGGCAAGTATGTAAGTGAAAATAAGGAACATGTATTCAACTGCAATACTTAAAATAATCTACGATTGTTTCAACACATTAGAAACAAAAACAAAAAAAAAAAAAAAAAACCAGATTTACCTTTAAAAAAAAAAAGCTATGGCTTAGGGCACCCGCTTTGTTATAGGTCCCCAACTCCCAAAAATTTCATGACTTCTTCCTTTAAAAAAAAGTATTTGAAAAAAAATTTCATTTTAAAATTCTTGGAAATTTCAAAAAGTGAATACAAGTTATAAATTTTAAAATTTATAAAAAGTGGGAGAGGGTAGGGGAAAAATGCCGAAATATGTCAAATTCAGCTCCTTGCCCATCCTGCATAAAAAATGTAAAAATCATGGTTCTCACGTTTCTGTAACGTATTACTTCAGATACATTTCTCTGACTCGCATGTTTCATATCTTGCTGTTTATTGAATCTTGAATGCAGTACTTAAAAAAGAAAAAAAAACACTACCTTTATTTTGTAGTAAGTTCCCGCCCAAGCCAGGGCTAAGGTAGAAATACTTAAAATACACCACCAGCTCAGTTATTCCATCAGAGGACTGCAGTTTCGTGCTTTTTAGCACTCATCAGCCCGGAATAGGAATCATATAAGCTGGTGGCGAAAATCCTCTTAAGGGAGCCAAGAGCCTATTCCGGGCTGATGAGTGCTAAAAAGCACGAAACTGCAGTCCTCTGATGGAATAACTGAGCTGGTGGTGTATTTTAAGTATTTCTGCCTTAGCCCTGGCTCAGGGCGGTAACTTACTACAAAATACCATGCCTCGCCATCAATCTTTGAGTTGAACCGCACCATTGCTGCGGTCACTCATCTGGTGTGCTAATTCTACATTAGCTACCAGTTTGTTTGGCTCTCTTGGCTCCCTTAAGAGGATTTTCGCCACCAGCTTATATGATTCCTATTCCGGGCTGATGAGTGCTAAAAAGCACGAAACTGCAGTCCTCGGATGGAATAACTGAGCTGGTGGTGTATTTTAAGTACAGTAAAACCTGTAAAGTTGACCACCTGTCTATGTTGACCGCTTTTGTCAGGAACGGAATTAGTCCTATCTCATATAATGAAGGAAAACCTCTGTAACTTGACCACCTCTCTATCTTGACCACCTGTCTATCTTGACCACTAATGTACGCCAAATTTGGTTTGGAGTATTGTAAAAAACCCTTTGTAAGTTGACCACTTGGTTTATTTTCTTAAACTTTTTTCAGCAAATTATTTATTTTATTATCTCCTTATTTATTTATTATTATTATTATTATTTTCTTTTTGATAGCTTTCTAAGAATGTTTTTAATGCTTTGATGACGGACTAGCATTTTACTAACTAAACTGCAGCATAAAGCTTATGCTGCTCTTTATTCTCCAAACTTGTTTTTCATTTGTTGTTCTATTTAAGATAGCTTGTTGTACTCTGTTCAATGAAAATAGGTGTCAGTAGAAAAGTTCAAAGTCTTTTCTTTCAGTTGCAATATGTTATGCCAACACAGGAATTGTGCTACAAAGAGCAGGCCCGTATCTATACATTTTGGGCCCCCCTGCTACAAAATATGTAGAGGCCCTCGCTAGTGGCCAGCAGTGTCTATTTGTAAAGTAAATAAGTCTTAGTGCTATTTTTTTCTATTTTTTCTTCAATTTGTAGGGCCGTTAGCCCCTTTAAAGACATGGGCCCCTCGCACTGCGGATACGCAGATCTGGACCTACTAATGAGTAAAGTTACACATTTCTGGTGCAAGGGATTAAGAGATAGGACATTTTAATTGTGCCTTTATGAACTGGGAGAGCCGAGCTTGTTGCTCTTTGTGCTATAAGTTTTACATAAAAAGGCTTCAAAAAGAAAGTTAGTTGAACTTGAGATTAATAAAAAGTATGAAATATTAAAATTGATTTAAAATGGAGAAAGCCAGAGAAAATTAGGTTGCACATATGGAATTTCTAAAACTACAGTGTCTATTATAGTTAAAAACAAGGAAAAAGTAAAAAAAAAATATTTGGATAGTATTTTTAATAATTTTTTCACTTTCAATGATGTTAAACAATGAAAGTGAGTTGAACAGAAAGAGTAAGGGTGAATTACTCAAAAAATGAATACATGGTGCAAGAAATGACAAAAAAAAAAAAAAAAAAAAATCATTACCACCCTTTATAAGTTGACCACCTGTATAAGTTGACCGCCAAAGTTCTGCACCGCGAGTGGTCAACTTACACAGGTTTCACTGTACTACCTTTATTCCTTTTCGTTTTTTGCACTACTTGTAATTGAGAAAATAAGTTACTGTAATGAGAAATCTTTAGGTTTTTTTCCTCTTTAACTTAAAATAGTTGTTTCTTACAAAGTTAGAACAATACTGTAAAACTCTACAATCTAATACTAATTTTCAGAGACTGGAAAGGGCAAATGTGCTTTAAATGATTTTAATTGTTCTCGAGTTCTTGAAATGAATTAGATGAGTCTTTGAAATTCCTAATGATAGTGTGCTTCAATTTTTTTAAACATGTATAAATTATGAATTGTCCAAATGGGCAGCATGTTACTCTCTTGTTACATCATTATTTTATCACTTATTTTACATCATTTCTTTTAAGGCATTTTTTACTATTGATCATTTTGTATTTAGTTCATTGTTGTATTTGTGGGTGGGTTGCAGGCGTGATCAATAGCTTATGCCATTGAACTGACAGCTGATGTAAGCAAATAGCAATGACCAATCTACTCTTCTTCCTCGTTTTTTCTCCCTGAGGACTGCTGTCATTGATTTGTGGACCCGAAAACAATTTTTACTGTGCATTATGATAGTGCACTATGATAATTTATCATAATGAATTATGATAACTTATCATAATTTGCAAAAGTATTTTGCTTATTTTTTCCGAGATTTTTGTATTTCCAATTACCCCTTATAAGACTTCAAAATGCAGAACTTTATATCAATTATACAAAAATTCCTCCAGAGGAGAAACAAATTGGAGATACAGTAGATCCTCGTTTTACACGGGTTTATTTTATGTTGTTTCAGTTATATGCAGTTTAAGATTTGACACCTTTATTTTATTTTATGTGGATGAGTTTCGGTTTTACACGGGTGCGGCAGTGAAAACAGAAAATTTTCCCCTCTTTCGAAATCCAAACTCCTAAAAATTACGCATAATCAACTGCATTTTGGCGTGCTAATAATTGAGGTTGGGCCACTGGAGACATTTTATGCGACTGGTTGCAAAGCTCTTTTCGGAAATAAAGTTATTAAACTCACACAGTTCAGAACTCACTGCAAGAAGAGCTTTTAGGAGTGACAAAATATGCCAAAACCAACGAGGATGCCGACATTGGTGACGCACAACCAAAAAGGCTCACATTGAAAATTTTGAGACATTCCTAGACAATAGAAATGATCTTTCTGATTTGTTAGTGGAGGAAGAGTCTATCATGGAAATGATGCAAGTGATCATGGATACGTTAGTGCTCTGCAATGAATTACAGAGAAAAATTCTTAAGACTATCATAGCCAGCTCCTCTTTATAAACAGAACACGAAATTAATTTATGTTTTCTGTATGCATGTTGTGCATAAAAGTCGATATAAGTACACATTAAGCTTATTATACAATTAGTCATCACTAGAATGAAGTACTATTTTGTTATCTGCAGAACCAAACCCCTACCCTAACACTAGTATTAGGTCTCAATTTGCGCTGCATTTACGTGGAACGTAACCCCCGTGTAAACCGTGAGTCTACTGCATTCTATACCCTACTTAAAAGGGACGCCATTTCCCCTCTTGAAGTTCAGTTAAAGAAGGACAGCAGTCAGCATATTAATAAAACGATGGGCATGACCTTATGCATGACAGGAAAAAAGACAAGAACATAGTGGGGGGGGGGGGCAGGACCGGATTTAGAAGTGTGGAAGCCCCGGGGCAACGAAGGAGTGGAGGCCCCTAATCAGGGTTTGAAAAATCATCATATTTTCGAAAATATCCAATACTTTGCTATATATCTGAATATTTTGATATATAGGGATTGGGAGAAAAACGTAAAATTTGCTGACCCGTAAAAGTTAGGATATTTTGTAAAATTTTACTGTGGGGGCCCCTTTGTTGTTGAGGCCCTGGGGCAGTAGCCTCACCTGCCCTCCCCTAAATCCGTCCCTGGGGGGGGGGGGATGGCCTTCCATGTCACCGACAGAAAAGTTGTCCAGACTACAAGAGAGATTCAAAGCCTGAAATAGCTTAGAGCCACGTTAAGTCTAAATCCAGCCTTGATTACAGCCAATAGTGCTTAAAAAAATAATAAATACAAAAAATAATAATTGCAAACCCTGCTCCCCCCCCTACAGGAACTCAGTCCTAAATCCCCCTATGCCTCCCTCCCATTTCTAATACTATGCTCTTATTTTGTTTGTAATGGAAAATGACAAATATCAGTAAGTTTATAGTAATGTGCATGTGCTATAAATGCCACAATAGAACTTGTATTTCTGTTACAATAAAATGTTCATATTTGTTTAAAATATTTGTCTTTGTATTTTAGGTGCTGCATTTATCAAATTTTCTATAGTAACAAAAGAATTATCTGCATTAATGCAAACACTAGTAAGTTAAAAAATAAATAAATAAACGTACATTTTGATGAGAATTTGTTTTTAATTTTTAGTGCTTGTTATTATAAGGAACTAACACATGTTCTCTTTCTTTTCTCCCTAGATGCAAAATTTAAATAATATAATAATGTTTCCTTTAGACAATATATTGAAAGGTGATTTAAAGGGTGTTAAAGGGGTAAGTATTATTTTGTGTATCATCAGACCTCTAACTATATTTTTGAGAATTCCTTCATTGTACATTTTTTCTCCCTGGGAGAATCAAATTTATTTTAAAAATTTCTTTATTCAAACCACATGCAAAAACTGCATTCCATTTTGTAATCTTAAATTTTACTATTTAGCTTACCAGCGGTTTTGCACGTCTTATCACGCCGTAGCAAGATCACGTCGCTAGCGTTTTACACGTATTTTTCTGACACTAAATTTTCGTTGTCAAACGGTCCAAGGCGTAGAATCCTGCGTTTCCTTTCCCCTCTCCTGAGAGCGGCACCCCGGAGCGCAGGGGCCCACCTTCTGTATTCACACATGCAAACAATACCCTTTCATCAGGTTGGGGTTTCAAGGTTCAGTGCATCCTTCTTATCAACGCAAAGATTTCTAAGCAAACTATTTATTGTAAGCATCTGCTAAAAGCAGAACTTGATTCCAAGAATGAAATATCCACTTCTCTTTCTTCTAAGCTTAAAATTTACATTTAATTAATGATTGTGCTGTAAATGGATGCAACATAATTTAATTGACGACAATGACATTCAATTACATTTCAAATAAATTAATAAATAAAAGCAGTGAGATTTCAAGTTGAACGAAAACAAACTAAGTATCCTTTTGGAAATAAATTTATAGCTACGGCTTTATTCGCTACTAACATATAATTTAGGAACTTTAACTGTTATAAAATCACAATGCTGTAAAAAAAACCAAAGAGTACACGTAAAAGATCAATTTTCAACTTTTATGTGCACTTACGTCGCGTTTTATGCACATTTACGCAGATGTTGTACTCAAAACACATTATAAAAAATATAAAAAAAAGGGATATTTTTTCAAATTTATTTACTCTAACTGATTGGCCTTGGGTTTTGGTCGCAAATTTCAATCATTAATATCAGAAACATTTTAAATTCACCGATTCTGTCTAATACTTCAGCTTATAATTATTTTAATCACAAAGAAAAACAAACATTTATCTCTTAGCATACAATTTCAATTCTGTATAAGTAAAAAAAAACTAAATAAACAATATATAGTAAGAGCAAAAATTTTGCACAACACCAGGCAGCTATTGTGTTAACATTTATACAAAAAAAAAAAAAAAAACTTCAGTTGTTAGCAAAGAACATTAATAATATTTTTTTTATTGTTATTAAAAATGGAAAAGTATATGAAAATGAATAGTTTTCAAAAAAAAAAAAAAATCAAAAATTGAATCGTTTGTAGCTTTTTCTTTTCAATAAAAAATAAAGAGCCTCGGAATTTTTTTCATTGAGAGGGGGAAGAAATTCAGAAGAATGGGACCTGACTTTTAGTAAAGGAAATTTCTATGGAGTTGCTTAAGATCTACAGTATTTTGTAGGAAGATGGAAATGGGGAAATGGTTAAGTGAGAATTTATAACTATTCTTTTATGTAAAAAAAGGAATAATAATAAATAGAGAAAAATAAATAAAGGTTTAAACCGTTTTATAATTAAAATAAAACTTCAGCAGAGCTTAACTATTTGTACTTTATTAAGCAACAAATCCAGAATTTTCATTGATCTCAATTTGCCCAAAGCCTGATATTTATCTCAAATCACTATTTAATCTGTGCGATTGCTTGATACAAGTCATATGATCTTTCAATTCCTTGGAACAACTTAAGCAAAAATAATTATAAAACCTTGATTTTTATAGAAAAATCATCATAATTCATGCTTCATACTAATTAATAAACCTTTTACGGGGATGAAAATTCGTAAAATTTTTTTAACAACTTTTTTGCTGCGACTTTTTTTTTACCACTATAATTTAAAAGTATTTCGTTGTTTACTATTTTTTGCTTTAATTGTGTTTTCATAACTTTGATTTGATACCTAGTTCGGTCACTTAGGTCTTAACTACTAGCAGGGGCACTCCGAAATAAAATGAGAGGGGGGCGGGAAAGGTGGATTCTCAAATTTTCGAATGAAGTTCTACTTTTTCCAAATGATAAACATGAGCATGCACATTATATCATACTTACATAACATCTAATGAGAAGCAACATTATGCATCATTAAAAACAACTTTTAAAATTTGAAAGAAGAATCTCAATGTTGCAATAGTGTTTCCACATTTTTCAAATGAGAATTTTTTGGGGAGGTTACACTGTCCTTCTGAGCCTCTCATCGAGGCCCCCCATACTAGATCCCATGTGATTGTCAGTGTTTTTTAATAATAGCTTTGTTAAATACGCCATAATTCAGTGAATGTTGGATTTAGTATTTGTTTTCCGATTTTCAAACGAGATCCTAGACAGTCCCGATTTTCATTCAAAAATCCAGTGTCCCGGCCAGTTTACTTCACGTCTCGGTAAAATATAAGTTTCATTACAGATGACCAAAAAAATATAAAAATAATTAACCGTGAAGGATTATTTAAAATAATAAATTTTTCATTTCTGTACCTCGTAGCCAGACTGACGTAAGTCCAAAAATTTGAATTTTCTGTTTATTACTGCTAGGGTTCGCCGATATATATCCGATATTTAATCTGAAAATATCATGATATTTTGATATTTTCGATATTTATTTTTCCAACTACGGTATTTTCAGTATAAAAATTATATTAATCATAGTAATATAGCTCATTTATTATTAAAAATACCTAAAAAGTTATGCACTATAGTTTTATGATGTATTATTACACATTAATATAACAAAATAATGTATTTTTTTTATTCATAAAATTATTAGTAATGTAACATTTTTAATGCATATTAAAAGTACCTGATTAAATGTTAACCATTGGTTGGAACAAAAGAAAATGTCTTATGACTGTGCCCCTGACTGTTGCATATTGTTTTTTTCTGAATCATATAACTGTGTAAAAGTAGCTAACAGAAGACAAATGAGTAGAACAGCTAACGCTATATTAACTCTATTAAAATTGACTAAAATGTAAAATGGAATATTAGATATGAATAATTAAAGAAACCTTAATTTTAAGTCTGCACATTATAATAATAAATAAAGAGTGATTTGAGGATGCATTTACTATTTTGAAGACATTAGTTTGCGTTGATTGAAAATATCGGATATTTTACATATTTTCGAAAATTGCACTCACATGACATATTTTTTTCTCTCCTGTAAAGTAGCGTATGTGAATCACGTTAGTTTAGCTCTGAGGTACAGATTTGTAATTTATGAGCTATAAAATTGCTATCCGATTTGCTTGTAAGGAATTTTACAAAAAGATTTAAAACAAAAAAGACTTTCTAAAAAAGTCCTAGCCAAAGCAATAAACAAGTAAATATTGTTCTAAATTCAATTCCTCATTTCTTGCTGAAGTAACATCAAAAGATTAACGTTTACAAAATAAATTGTTTAAATGTATCTGCTTGCGTCATGTATCATTTATTATTCCTGGTTTAGGCTGATAATTAGTAATCATTTATCCATAGCATTGAGAATAAACTACCTTCTAAAACACTCTGAAAACCAGCCGGGGTGTGTACCTTTTGAAATACCCACGGTGGGGGGGGGGGGTCCTGGTTGAACATTTCGGAAATAAGGCAAGTCTAGGTATACCGCTATTACGATCACTTAGTCTCAAATATGGCGAGATTCGAAACATAAAAATGCACAAATAAAGAAAAAAATATACATATACAAACATAGTATGTAAAAAGTATGCATAGATGTATAAATTTGCAGTGCTTTTTTCCCCCAGCGTTAAAAGAAAAACAACGAATTGCTGTTGCGCGGAAGGGGGGAGGAAATTCCTTTATTGCTCTTTATTATTACGTATGATTTCAGGTTATGCAAAACATTACAATCATAACTAAATGCATTTAGCTATTTTATATTGAAATAACTTGTTCCAAATATTGTTTTATAAATGTTGAATATGAGTAGTTAAATTCAATAATAAAATATGTGAATAGTAATTTAGAGCAGTAGTAGGAGATAGCAATTCCAGAGATTTAAAATCTAGATTATTACTTCATAAATATTACAGAAAGTTGTGATTAGTAAAACACGACTGGCTGAAAGGAATTCAACTCGTTTGCTACACGTGTTGAGGGCAGAAATGGGCGGGACGGACCTTGGCAGTCTGGAGGAGTTCCACTCTTCCCTGCGACACGCGTTGAAAAGAAAGGGGTTGAGCTTTGACAGCACGTCCTGGACAAAAGGGATTAAGTGCTTTTTATCTCCTTCCGAAAGGGGGAGGGAATTTCAAGATAAAAAGTATTGACCATTTCGAGCAGATAGCCATGTTCCCAAGGTGACCTTTTCCAGGTGAAATTCCGCTCGTATGTCAAACCGCCAGAGAGTTAAGAATTCTCTATATTCTCTATGACAAATTATCTCTATATATTACGAAAAAGAAACGATAATAGTTGTGATACAGAATTAAATGTCTTGTGTATTTTAAACATTTCTAAACCATCTATATATTTTAAATTTAAAAGAAGTGTTGAAGAATTTTTTGTTTTTTTCATCTTTAAAAATAATGATGCTTGTTTTGAATTTGAGATATTCATAAAATGAAAAAAATTAAATGTGAGTTAATGATGTTATATAGCTTTGTTTGAGTACTTTGTATATTTTATTAATGTAACTTTGTTCTTGCTTTTTCTGTGTCATTTTTACAAAAACAGTCATTTTAAGCTCATAAAGTTCGGAAAATTAAAGTGGATGGACTCCTTTAAAATATTTTGAACGGATAGATGTATGCAATGGCTTTTAGCAAAAAATATATGTCCTTAAACTGTTCAAAATATTTAACTAAATTAATTTTGGTTTCAAAAATGAGAAAGTGACATTCAAGATGGGAGAATACTATTATACTAAAGTGAAGTTAATTACTAAAATTTAGGACAGTGTTGCATATCCTCTCTGATTGTCCAAATTTTAATCATATTGGTTTCAAATTCTTCAATCATTTTCATCCATCTTTGAGGGAACTGGTGGGGGGAGTTCCCCTTCCTTCAGGAGATCAGATTTTTGCCTTTGATTTAGTGTTTGTCCTTGTTTTCGTCTTGCCTTTTGGCTTGTTTTTCAAAATTCAAAACTTGGCTAAACTCTTCAAAATTCTAGAAGTTTTGTGTTTTTTACTCGGCATAAAATTTCCTTTTTTGGCATTTTTTTTCTTCTATTTACTGACAATTGTTTGGCGCAGTATAGCCTATTAAGGCTCTTGCGCCAATAAACTCAATAGAACCAACAACTAAAAATTAGAACTACATTAAATCAGAAGGTCACAACAATAGTGTAACAGCAGTAATAATAATATTTATAGGTTGGGGGAACGTGGCTAGCACAATTATTGCATGCGCATATGCTAAGGGGCTAGATCAAATATAGAAACTACACAGCAATTCACACATTCACAGCTATAATAATTATGAAAACAATAGAAACAAAGTAGTAAACTTGTTAAAAAAATAATCTAGTTACTGCTATTCCTTCCACTTTATACATTAGTGAGGAAATGACAAATTTTGTTAAAATTTGATTTTAATATCCAAAGATAATTGATTTCTTAGATTAATCATATGCGAATATTCTTTAAAAAGGAAATAGCTTATCATAATTTAGTTTTCATGCATTATTTTATATTATGTAGCTTTTAAAAAAAATAAATGAGGTACTGACATATGTAAGGGAATCCTTTTATTATTATGGTCTAAGATCTGATTTAGTTTGACCTATTCTCATAAAGATTCTTCTCATGTTACATTACAAATATGATGGTACTATGCTGCACAATAGTAGTGAAGTAAAAGTGAGCAAATCGTAGAATTTAGTGTTTAAAAGTTGGGAATTAAAGTTTCAATAATTAAAATAATCTGCTGATTTTCTGCAAGTATCTTCAAATTAAAGAAGAAACTTCACAGAAATTTGTACAATTTTTTTACATTTCTTGCAGAATTTTGTAAAAACATTACACAATCTTTTTCCTGCAAAAATGTCACGTTTTGAGCCTAATAAGTGTCATTTGCGGAAAATTAGATCTGTTTCAATTTAAAATATCTGCTTAAAATTTGCAGATTCTTGCAAATTTGAAGGTATTGGCTGGAAATGTGCAAACAAAAAGTAACAAATTTATCCACTTTTGCTTAGTCAACCCAATACCCTCAAAGCAGAATATTTGTTGATGTTCTTAACATGAAATCATTTGACAAAAATTGTTCTGCAAGTATTTCAAGCATTGTATACACAAACAACCAACATGACTTTTTCTGCAAATTGGGAGCCCTAAATCAAAATCGTTTCATACACGAGTTCTTTTTTTTTTTTTTTTCAGTTTTTAAAACTTTGCTGTTGCTATGCATTTCTGTGGAGCCTAAGCTGATTGAGATTCTCTAAAAATATTTTATATGCTTTCTAAAATGCATAAAGAACAAAGATATAAAATTTTATACAAATCCGAACCTAGGTGTCAAACCATGGTTTTTTTTTTCTTTTTGGTTAATTTTACATAGTATAAAGGAGCAATTAAAATAATGTTAAGAAATAAATTACTGAAATAAGAAGTGAAATGAGACTAGTTAGGGTAGCATATAATAAAACACTTCAAAACGTTCAAGATAATTGAAGTATTTTCAGGATGCCAAAGGATTGAATTCCTAACAAGACACAGTTTTTGGCGATGGACATGTTTCAATGTTGGCATGTTTCCAAAATATACGCTTATGGAGGAAATTGCTGTGGATGAAGATCGATTGGGAAAAATAAGGAAAAGGGGAACCAAAAACAAAAAAAAAAAAAAAAAAAATCAGACTTGGTTCAGATTTAGAATATCAAATTTCTGTAGAAATTTCAGATTTTCTACAAACATCTTCCAACTCAAGATAGAATTTTGCACAAATTTTGCAGATTTCTTTAAGTTAAAAGCAAATGTAAAATTCCTGCAAATGACTTATCGAATTCAACATTTTTCGTGAGCTTTCCACTGAATTATTGTAATTTGCGAGAATTTTAGATTTTCTTCTAATTTAAAGAAATCTGCAAAATTCTACTTTGAGTTGAAATATTTGTAGAAAATCTACAGTTTCTGTAGAAATTTCAGAAATCTGTAGAATTTTTGCAGAAAATTTACCTGAGATTTCCTCTCACATTTGAACAGAATTTTTCTGCAGCTCAAGCATCTGTTCAGAGACGTACGTTGCAAATTTAGCAGTATTCTGTTTTGGAGCCCAATACCATCGTGTTTGTAATATTTTTATCTACATTTTTAAATGTAGCTGATGAGAAAACGCGAGGAGGGTAGATCAACCTAAGTCGGTTCTTAAACCATTATTAATTTGTTTGATAGCTATTCTGAGTTGTTTAATTACAATTTTTTACATGTACTCATTCATGCAAAATTCACAAATCATGATAATTATTTCATGTTCACTGGAATTCATCTTGTGGGATAAATTATTAAGTGATTTTAAACTCACAAAAACAAACCAGCATTTCATGTTAAGTGGTTTTACGTTAACAAGGTGCAACTGTATTAAGAGGGAATGATGTAGCTTACTGGGGACAATGTTAAAATATTTGTGTGAGATTATTTTGAATCAAAATTGAAATAATTTTTTTTTAAATTATATTATAATTTTGAATAATTATAATATCTATTATAATTTTGAATAATTATATTATAATTTTGAATAATTGTATTATAATTTTGAATAATTATATTAAAATTTTGAATAATTATATTATAATTTTGAATAATTTTCCATATTTTGAAATAGAAAGCACAAAAAAAGTGAACTTATTGTTTGCTTGCTTGGAATAGTTTTTATTAACAGTGAGGACAAGTCAGGGAAGGACATTTTGGTACATTAAACTTACATAAAAAATGTTTGAAAATAAAATATAGAAATTTTACTTTTATTATCTTGTTAAACTCTACTTGAAAAAGTATTTAAATCCCCAGCAATATGTACAAGTCATAAAATATTTGTAAATTATGACAAGGACACGAGACGAGTTGTATCTATGAGAATGACACTTATAATGCAATTTTTGTATTATAATATTTGGATACCAGTTATGAACAAATTTCTGCTTTTTTTTAAATTGAATTTAGGATCTGAAGAGGCCATTTGAAAAAGCATGGAAAGATTATGAAACAAAAATGTATGTATTCATGTCATTTTTGTATTTTTAAAAGTTGACTCAAATTATGTTTTGGAGATAAAAAAACAAATTCTAAATTACATATTTATTTCAAACTTCTAAGAATGTTTGATGGTATTCATCATTTTTTATTATCAGCACTTTATTAAAACCATTAGACTGAATGACTAGACAAGAGTCAAACAATGAAATCTGCTTTTAAGGCTGTTTTCCCTCTGAGGTACCCCACGCCTACCATTTGCATGTCGTATCAGTTTAACGTTTTTAAGGCTGCAAAAGGTTTTTCCCCCCCTTGCATTAATATTTCCTTTTTTTGTTTTAGCTGTATGGATTTTTAAAAATTTTTATAGAGATTGCTGCAAAGTCTCACCTTTTTATTTCCTTGTTCAAAGTAGAGCAGGCATTATATCCATAAAAAATTTCCCACTTTATTTTAAACCTAAATTTCTATTATAATCACCCATGAATAAGTGTTGACTAGTTTCTTTGTCGATACGCCTGCATGAATGGGAAAATTTTCTAATTTTGACAAGTTTTTCCATAATATATTTATGTGCCTATGAGCTTATCATGTATAACTCAAAAAGGTTGTCATAGAAGATAGAAATTTCATATGGAGCGCCTGTGTAATGTTCATTTAGGCACCTCCATTTTTGATTGTAATTGGATGCTCCATATGAATATCCTAACCCTGTATAAAACTTCATTCTTTTAATCTTAAGTTCATATCAAGCTGTTTTTTTTCCCCCTTGTATCAAGCTACTTTCTCCTCAATGCAATTCTGACTATATTTTTAGAATTAAGGGAAAATTTTGCACTAGTTAGCATGTGTTAGAGGCTATACTGCCATGGATGGGTAAATGGCAGTATCTGCAGAAATGGAGTTTTCGAAATATTTGAAGAGATGTGTGTTGGATTCAATACTAACAAAAGGGAAATGTTGGCATTAGACTTTTTTCATGCCTTTTTTTTTTCAGCGGAAACCAAATAAGCAAGCTTGTATAATAAAAATAAAGTACAATAGATGACAAAAATGCAAAAAAATGAAAATTTGCAGTTACTGCCCTTTTTCTGCACAGGCCCCCCTACTTTCTCATTACATTATTGTAAATAGTTAAAGAAGTTTCGTGATTGTAGAAACAGTTTGTGGTTCTATTATTATTTATTGCATGTCATACTGCTATTGTAAAAAGATTCAATTTCATTTATTTTAAGTTTGTATATGGTTTAATAATTAGCGGCATTGCTCTGTTAGCAAAAGTATGTCTTATTATTATCTGTATTCTTTGAGTAATCTGATCTTGTTTCATTAAAAGTAATGTTTTTTGTAAACAAATTAAAATGAAACCATACTCTAGATATTTTGTTCTTAAAAATGCATTTTTGTCTTGCATTAAGTTTTTCCTTATTAACCATTTTAGAACGAAAATTGAGAAGGAGAAGAAACAACAGGCAAAAGAAGCAGGTTTTATTCGAACAGAAATATCTCCTGCTGAGGTATATTTTTATGAATAACAAATCTTCATGCAATATTTTGTTGTATTGTGACTGCAGTGAAGCTTTGTTTACGATTTAAACTTACTGGTTTTCTTTCAGATCTTTAAGAAATTCTTTAACTTGAATTAGAAGTTATCTTTCATTTTTGCAATTAATTAAAGCTCGGTTCTGGGGCAAAAAGTCGACCTTGGTCCTGAGGCTTTTGTCTAGGTTTAAACTAGCAGAAAGCAAAATTCTCTAGGCTAGGGTTTGGGGTTTAAAAGTAGACAGTTTTTGCATCTGCTTTTATGCTCTTTCTGAAAATAAAGAAAAAATATATGGAGGAAAGGAAATGTTATTGAAAGTGCTTTGTGCTAATTATGCTCGGCTATCTGAATAACTTGCAGAAGGAGTTCTACACTTTAACTCATATTGATTCCCGTTTTGGACACCTGATCTGTGGTGAATCACTTCAGTTTTGGAGCATAGGGTTTTCATCAATGATACTTTTTTTTTACTGTTTTGTGGTTTATTCCAGTCCCCACAAAGTGGACCAATGAAAATTTATGTGTCCTGAGACTTCATCTTTCAAATCATGACCTGTAAATATTTAAATGGGTAAATGATTTAAATCGACATGTTGAACCGTGTCCAAAATAATTTCAAGCGCTGTAAGAAGGAACTAAACAAGCCTATATTCTCGAAAAAGTTAGATTGCAAACTGTGTCAAATATGTCTCTTTAACATTTAAAACTGATTTCTGAAAAAAAAAAAAAAAATGCCTTTCATTTCAAAAATATTTTTAAAAAATGCATTAAACTTTCTTACATGCTTTTTTTTTAATTTTTAACTGGGAAAGTAGGCTGAAAAGAAGCAGCCATTTTGGTTCACTTGCTCAGTATGTACTTTGCCACTCACCAACCTACCATCGTACTTTTGATTTTAAGCTGAAGTTTTTTGTATCTAGACAGCAAAATGAATCTTTTATATAGTTCAAAATATATTCCGTTACAACTAGCTTCAAGGTTCCCCAAATTTTGTTTGTTGTAACAGAAATTGTATTGTATTAGTATTCATTGTAACGGGATTTCATTGTATTTGTTATCATGCCCTTTATAATTAAATTTAAATTGTTACTGAAGAAAATAGTAAATTATAGGTAAAATACCAGATAACAGTTTAAAAAAAAAAGGAATACCTGAAATATTTTCCAGAATGTTTGTTCACAATAGCGAGATCAGCCTCTACTTCCAGCAACGAGGGTGTTTTTAAAATTGTAGCTGACATTTTCCTGAGCAATTCAGTAGATTATAGGCAAGTGCCATGTGACTAAGATTGCATTAAAGTGCACTGTGCGAGATAATAAGTCAGAGGTAGTGTTATGCATCAGTGACGCACACAGGAATTTCTCAAAAGGGGGGGGGGGGGGTCCAGGATCAAAGATCCACTATTCTCATATCATACTCCAACACGCATCCAAACATATTCTTTTGATTTTATCCATTGTCGGGAACAAAAAACATTTTTTAAAAATATATTGAATAGTTACTTAGCATTAGTTAATAAAATAAATTTATGATTAACAAATACTTAATTAAAATACCAGAAAGCACAAGAATGAAGGTATTTACTTTTCTCATAGTCAAAAATGAAAACAGCGAAGCAAAACCATCATTCTAGATTTTGTAGGGGAAGAAAGAAAGAATATATATTTTTTTTTTCATTTATTTATTCTGAAATTATTGGTACCTTTGCTTGGAATTATTTTACATACTGCATACATAAGATCATAGTCAATTAAAAAAAAACTCAAGGGCCGTGGGAGGGGAGCGGACCTCTTGGACCCTCTCCTTGGTATGCATAACAGCACTGGTATGCATAATCCCCATAATCGTAGATGAATCCATCCAATCAGTGCTAAGTTGTAGTGCAATCTGTCCTTTTTCACGTTCTTGATATTTGAAGGAATACAAACTCTTGATGCTGTGAGCTGTTTTTAGAGCACAAAAAACAAGTGTAAAAGAATGAGCGAGGATGTTTGGTTCAGAATGGTTTTTGGCTCAAAGGATGAGTAAAAGAAGGAATTGGGTAATGTTTGAAATAATAAATTCAAATATTAAAGGCTTGAAAAGAGAATGAAGTGTTCATTAACACACAATAAATGTTCATCTAATATTTAAAAATTGGAGAAAAAACTCTTGTAATAAAAATATTTTACATGTGCTATATTGAAATAATAATTGTATTTTTTTCACTAATAAGATTTATTTAAACAGATTGCTGAAGAAATGGAAAAGGAACGAAAAATTTTTCAGCTGCAGATGTGTGAAGTAAGTTTTATTGGGGAATAATATTATGCATTTTCATGTATTTATATAGTACAATGTTCAGCGATTTTTATTTAATTAAGTATTTGGGCTTATTTTACCTGCCATTGCTTCCTTGATTTATGATGTATTTATTAATTTTGATTGGTTTAGAAAACATAAAGTTTTTTATGTAAGCGTTGAGTATTACGCGCATTTACTTCATTTCTCCAGTTTATAGTCAAAAACAAGAAGAGAAAAAACTTTCTCAGAATAAGTGGGTTTTTAGTTGTTTGGTATTGTGTGCATATATATATATATATCTTTTTTTGGGGGGAGGGGACCCCAAAAATAGTCTATTGTAACAACTGGAAAAAAAATTTCAAAAAATTTTGATTAAATTTAATTTGTTTTTTGTTATTTTGTTTTCGAAGTTGTACTAATGGCCCCGCTTTAACGAATACTGTCAGTTTCAACATACATAGTCCATAACTAAACAACCCTACTTTAAAGTTGTCTTGAGACGAAATTATAGCTCAGAAAAAAAAAAAAGAAATTTTGTGTAGAATGTAAGGAAGGGATAGGAATTTGTTTGAGTGAGAAAAAAAAATAGTTTAAAATTTTTACCACCAGGGGCGTTTTTAATGAAATACACATTTACCACTGGCTCATTATTTAAATTTTGCCATCTCTTTTGTCATCTTCATAAGCTTTGTGGCTTAATTTTTGTTCAATTGAATTCTTTCTTTCTCTTGTATTGTACCTGTGAGAAAGCTTTCGCTCTTTGTTCATATTCCTATTGGTTTGTTGCTTGTTTATAATTTTCTCATTGAAGGTTTGGTTAATCTGATATATATTTTTTTAAAGCTGTTTGCTTATCTCTTGGCTTTTGTCAGATTTCTTTTCTTCTGTGAGCTCGTTTCTTTTGCATTGAAAAAGGTGTTCCTTATAACTCTGAAACAGGGGTCTGCAGTAATCTGCAATTTGCGCTTTTTGATGTTGTTATTTCTTATTTTATTTGTGTATTTATTTATTTTATACACACTCATATTCAAAAGTTTGTGCTGCATGAGATTTTTGTTGCAGTTCAATTCTAGAATCGTTCTACCTATATATGCCTGCATAAATACTTGGGAAAAAAATTTTTTTGTTGGTGTTGCTGATATAAAGTTCTTTTATCATTAGAATTTACTGGAACATAATGCCTAACGATTTGAGAGAATGAATGAGATATGTTTATGCTAACTGCTTTCTTATTGCATAAAAAAGGCATATATTTGGCTTTTAAATTTCAATTATAAATGTTTTTACAAAACTTGCAGCCTATGCCATTGAGAGAAATTAAGCTGATGTTAAAATAAATCAGTGTCGGTATACAAGAATGTAAGCTTTTTCAGCTTTCGGCAAACTATTTGTTAGAGTTTTTGCATCCCTCCTAATGAAAATGTCTTTCTTTTACAGTATCTAATCAAAGTAAATGAAATCAAGACTAAAAAAGGTGCCGAATTGTTGCAACATCTTGTGGAGTATTACCATGCTCAAAACAAGTAAGATATAGCTTAAACTCAATTTTTACAAAACTTTTTTGGTCAATGTTTCAATTTTTCATGCATTGCAGTTGTTTTGCTTCTGATATTAAAAAATATTTATTTCATTTTGTAATCAGTGTATGCAAAATACTTGTTTATGCAATTTTCAACAAGTATATTTAACTATGAACTTAGTAATAATACAACGTATTTTCAGGCCTTAATTGTATAAAAATCAACACTTTAGTAAAATATTGCAGTTTACTGTTGAAACTGGATTTTACAAATTTTTAAGGACCACAAAAAACATTTATTAAACTGAGATTTTGTGAAATCAAATTGCATCGTTGCAACAACATATTTTTCAGTGCTGGTAACCTGTTTACCTGTTTCTAAAATCTTGAGTGGTTGTGAATTGTCAGTTCATAAAACCTAGTATCAACTGTAGCCTATAGTTTTGTGTCAGAATACTTTAAGATGTAGAAATATGTACTTTTTTTCAGAATTTTTTTAAGTAGATGAATTTATTTCAAGAAAATAAAAAATAAAAATTCTAAATAAATGGACTTTTCTCATGTTAGGTCGAAAGAATGGAACTTGTAATTGCAAGTGGAGTTCACGATGGTTATCATTCTTGATTTTCTATGCCAAATTTTACATTTTTTAGAGGTCACTTAATCAGTAATGTGGAAATCCAGTAATTGTTCTATTTTACGAAAAAGGAAAAGAAATCAACTTGCAGGGTGTCACTCTTTAACCCCCACACTTTTGACCCTCCACTTTTGTATCACACCAACCGCCTATGGATGAAACAACATCCATAATTTGGATATTGGAAACAGTTAAACAAAGTAAAATGATGTTGTGATTCTGATATATGTTATGCTTTTAAATTTGAAGTGCATTTTTCTTAGATATACAGTTGACCCTCGTTTTACGCGGGGGTTTACTTTCCACAGAAATGCCGCGTAAATTGAGCCCTAATACTAGTGGTTTTGGTTCTGTAGATGACAAAATACTTCATTCTAGTGATGACTAATTGTATTTATATCGAATTATATTGCATTGCTATATTGCTATATTGCATTTATATAGTTTAATGTGTACTTATTTCGACTTTTATGCACAACATGCATAAAGAAAACATCAATTCATTTCGTTTCCTGTTTATAAAGAGGAGTTGGCTATGATAGTCTTTTGGCAGTTATTAAGAATTTTTCTCTGTCATTCTTTGCAGAGCATTAACTCATCCGTGATCACTTGCGTTATTTCCATTATAGAATCTTCGTTCACTAACAAATCAGCAAGATCATTTCTATTGTCTCGGAACGGCTCAAAATTTTCAGTGTGAACGTTTTTGGTTGTGTTATCAATGTCGGTATCTTCCTTGGTTTTGCCCTTTGTCACTCCTAAAAGCTCTTCTTCCAGTGAGTTCTGAACTGTGCGAGTTTAATAACTTTACTCCTGGAAAGAGCTCTGAAACCAATTGCATAAAATGTCTCCAGTGGCCCAAGCTTGATTATTAGCAGGCTAAAATACAGTTGATTACACGTAATCTGCAATCTTTAGAAGTTTGGATTTTGAAAGAGGGGAAAATTTTATCTGTTTGCATTGCGGCATTGTGTAAAATCTAAACTGATCCGCGAAAAATAAAATAAAATTGTCAAATCTTAAACCATGTATAATCAAAACCACGTAAAATAAACTTGCGTAAAGCGAGTGTCTACTGTATTTAGGTTCTATATAGATAAGTATAGATAAATTTTCATCTCTACATCTGTGGTGACCGTCATATAATTGAAGAGGCAATGTTACTGGATAGCACAAATATGATAGAAACACTTAATTTATTTTATTCGAATATACACGTATTTACAGTATTAAACATGGCGCTGCTCTGTGTTCCGGAGCACAAGATAGAAGTTAAAGTACATAGAGAAGGCGCGACACTAGCGCCGCCGAATAGAGAAGAGGAGAGTCCTCACAGTCTCACCCACTTAATTAAGAAACCCCCTTAAGACAATTGATAATCCCTTAGGTGTGAAGGAAGTCTTATATTCCTTTGAGAACGGCGAGGCAGTGGCACAACAGGTTGGCTGGTATTCTGGGATGCCGCGGGAGCATTCTGGTTGTCACAGGAGATTGCAGGAGCTTTCTCTGGAATCCGTGGAACATCAAAAACCACAGTACGTTGTCTTGAATCACTGGAAACATTAGAATGGCACTCTTGAGAAGGGTCCTCCTCAAGGTGCATTGGCACACCGGTCGAATGCAGTTGGTTAATATGTCTTTTCATTTGTCGTCCGGAATCTAGCCTAATCAAATAATAGCGTGAACCAAACTTTTTTATTACTTTTCCAAACTGCCAGGCGTTTCGGTTATTTATGAAGACTCGAACCTGGACTCTCTCCCCCACTTTAAAAGATCTCACAGGACCACTGGAAATTTTTGATGTTGTTGGATGAAATGGGAAGATAGAGTTCAAGCGAATACGAAATTCTCTGTTTAGATATAATTCAGCTGGAGACTTGTCACAAGCTAGAGGGGTTGTTCTATAGCGAAACAATATGTTTTGAACCTTGAATGGTATTGAAGTTTGTTCGAGGAATGAAACTTTTAATTTCCTCTTTAAGGTTTGCACATTTCTTTCTGCAAGACCATTTGTTGCAGGGTGTCCTGGAGCTATAAACTTTAGGAAAATTCCATGATTGAAACTGTAAGTGTGAAATTCGTCACTTTGAAAAATTCCAGCATTATCAGATACAATAACGTATGGATATCCATGAGAAGAGAAAATTTTTTCAAGTAGATGGATAATTTTAGAACTGGTTGGGGTATCTCTGATAACTTCAACTTCTGCCCATTTAGACTTGGCATCGACACACACCAAGAAGTAGTAATTTTCGAACAGGCCAGCATAGTCGATGTGAATTCTGTCCCAATTATTTGCTGGAAGTTCCCATGGATAGATAGACACCTTTGGTGGATTTGACTTTGTTAGAGCACATCCTTTGCACTCTTTGACAAATTTTTCTATGTTGGAGTCAATTCCTGGCCAATAAACATATTTTCTTGCTAGTTGCTTCATTTTCGTTATTCCCAAATGAGTTTCGTGAAGTTCATCTAGTATTGTAGAACGTGAACCTTTTGGAATTACGACTCTGTCCCCTCGGAAAAGAGTGCCATCAAGCAATGTAAATTCTGAATCTTCGCAAGTGCTGTTTAGCTTCTTTATTATTTCCTTCAGTTCTGTATCTTGTCCTGTTTCAGTCTGGATAGTCAGCGATGTTATTTGTTGACTTGAAATCTGGAATATATTTTCGGCGTATACTTGATTTGCTTCTTCGCCTATGAACTCATCAACTGACATTTCGGGCTTTTGAACTGGTGCCCTGGACAAGCAATCAACATTTTGATTTTCTGATCCCTTTTTGAATTGTACAGAGTAGTCAAAACTTGATAAGTAGGAAGCATATTGAAGCAGTCTTGCTGAAAATTCTTGTTAGTGCTTCATTGTCGGTAACCAGCTTGAAAGGTTTGCCAAATACGTAGTTGAAGAACTGCGTCACACCGAAAATGATAGCTAAGGCCTCTTGATCTAACTGGCTGTAGTTTTGTTCAGAACTGGTGAGTGCACAAGAAGCATAGGCAATAGGTCGTTCTATGCCTTCTGTAGAGTGACTCAGTACTGCAGCAATTCCAGTAGGGCTTGCATCAGTAGTCAGGATAACTGGTAAACTGGGATCAAATGGAATTAGTACTCAATCACTGCAAAGTTCACATTTCAGTTTTATAAATGCTGATTCGCAACTAGCACTCCAAAATCAAGGTGCATTTTTCCTAAGTAGACATCGAAGTGGATATGAAATAGTTGAAAAGTCTGGAATGAAACGGGAATAATAAGTTACAAGTCCCAAAAATCGTCTGATTTCATCGGCACTTGATGGCCTTGGCATTTCTTGAACAGCACGAACCTTCGCTGGAGATTTACTTATCTTGTTGTATTCAATAACATGTCCGAGATATTCGATTTTCTCTTGAAAAAAGAACATTTTTGCTTGTTTAAGTGAAGGTCATAATCATACAATCGTTGTAAACAAAATTCTAAATTCTGCGAACATTCTTCTAGCATTTCTCCATGTACAATGATATTGTCGAAATATGACTCTGTTTTTAGAAGACCTTTAAGAATTTGAGAAAGAATTCGATTGAATTCGGATGGAGCCGTCTTGATTCCAAAACTAAGCCTATGCATGCAATAGGTACCATGATGTGTTGAGATGGTTTGGATCATGCTGCTGTCCTCGTCAACATTTAGATGAAGGTAAGCTTTGAAAAGGTCTAATTTACAAAAATATCTGGAATTACGGAGACTATGAAATACATCCTCTATTCTTCTTACTGGATGATTTGATTGAATTAGACATTCATTTACACCACATTTGTAATTGACACATAACCGGACACCACCATTTGGTTTGGGAATTACTACCAATGGCGACCCCCAGTCACTAGCAGGAACTAAGGATATTACTCCATCAGCTTCAAGAGAGTCCAACTCTTTGTTGACACGTTCCCGGAGAGCATAAGGAACGTCACGCTCCCTTGTAAAAACGGGTTTTACTCCGTCTCGAAGTTGAAGTGAAACTTTGAAATTGGGAACACATCCGACTCGTTCTTCGAAAAGTGGTGAAAACTTATCTAAAAGTGAGTTGATAGGACTAACCTGGTGAACGGGTAATCTTTGAACTGAAGTATTCGATGTATCAGCGTCTATTTGTTGAAGATCAATTCCTAATCCTCGAATCCACTGACGGCCAAGAAGAGCCGCACATCCTGCTGGAACGATGTGAAGTTCTCCCAAAATTTTCTTGCCTCGGAATGCAACATTAACATGTACTTTTCCTTTAGATTGAATGATATCTCCGGAATATGTGCGAAATGCAATATTAGAATCTTCTAAGGGTAAATTTAAATTTAGGCGATTGAAATCAGTCTCTGACAATAGTGAAAATTTTGCTCCAGAATCGACTTCAAAATTTTGTAACTTCCCGTTGAGATGAACAGGAACTATGTATTTGTCAGTATCATGAGAAACTTCGAATAAGTCAATGACTCTAAATTGTGTAGAAGAGCAATCTATAGAATTAATCCCATATGTCATTTCTTGATTGTATGCTTCTGGCGTAACAGTCATGAGAAACTTCGAATAAGTCAATGACTCTAAATTGTGTAGAAGAGCAATCTATAGAATTAATCCCATATGTCATTTCTTGATTGTATGCTTCTGGCGTAACAGTCATGAGAAACTTCGAATAAGTCAATGACTCTAAATTGTGTAGAAGAGCAATCTATAGAATTAATCCCATATGTCATTTCTTGATTGTATGCTTCTGGCGTAACAGTGTGAAGAGAATTCATGGAACTGGAACTACCTGGCTGGCATGGCATCTTCAGTTGAGTTGTAATACAGACTTTACTGACGTGTGCTATTTTTTTACAGGATCCGCATTTCAATTTCTGTTTATTGATTTTACATTCTTTCACTTTATGGTTATTCCTGCCACATCTTATGCAAAGATTTTCTATGCCAAGAGCTTTATAATCCGGTTTGTGCCTTTGATAATTAGATAAAGAACTGGAACGATTTTTTTGACGTGGACGTGTAGAAGAACTAGAAATTTTATTAGTATCACATGGCATTTAACGTGAAGAATTTTATTGTGTAAGTTCTTTACTTTTGATTTTTGAAGCTTCGAGAGCAATTGCTTTTGACAGAATATCATCGACCGTTGTTTTATCCGACTGTAATATTTGTTCACGCAACCAATCGTCACGTAGGCCACAAATGAATTGTGCACGTAGGAACATATCTGCAATTTGGACAGATTTTTCACATTCACATTTTACTGAGAATTCACAGTCGGCTGCATCGCGCTGTAAAGCGGCGACAAATTCTGCAATCGATTGACGATCTTCTTGGTAAATATTCAGAAAATAATGCTGCGAAACAACAACATTCCTTTCATGTATCAACATTTGTTTAAATGCTTTGACTAAATTCTCGTGTTCAAGCTGTTTGACAGGCTTTTCCAGTCCAAGGAAAGCTGCTAAGTTGTTGTAGTGTGTCGAACCTATGGACACACATAAAAATTGAGAGATTTTTTCATTGTCAGTAACGCCTTTCATAGTGCAGTAATTATCAAAACGTTCTAAATAGCATGAAAATTTTTCGCGTTTGGAATCAAAATTCTCAAACGGAGATACATTTACTAAATTTATTGAAGTTTCGTTCGAATGTTCTTTCGACAAGTGCTTTTCGACTTGTGCTAACATTACCTGTTGCTGCTCGTTAAATGCAGCCATGAATGTATTGAACTGTTCTGCATCCATGTTTTGAAAATAAAGTCACAGTTTGAAAAGAAAAAACAAATAAGAGTACCTGGCAAATCTTCAATGTTGAAACGAATTGACGGCTGTTTTCGATTTCGCCGAATTGTAAACTTTAACCTTTTCTTGGTCATTTCTTCCTTATATTTTCTTCCATCGTCGCCAACTAACTGTGGTGACCGTCATATAATTGAAGAGGCAATGTTACTGGATAGCACAAATATGATAGAAACACTTAATTTACTTTATTCGAATATACACGTATTTACAGTATTAAACATGGTGCTGCTCTGTGTTCCGGAAGCACAAGATAGAAGTTAAAGTACATAGAGAAGGCGCGACACTAGTGCCGCCGAATAGAGAAGAGGAGAGTCCTCACAACATCATCATCCGACATTCGGGTGTAAGATGGTGATAGATTGCTAAATATAAAGAATTTACCTGTATATTTGGATGTTGTGCCAGATCTTATTCAAGTATGATAATGCTAACATTTGACAACTCACCACATTTTGAATTTTGATATCTTAACACAAGTAAGCAAAAGAGAGCTTCAGAGGTTGGCAATGTTTACATGGAACCTACACATTTAGATTTTATGGTGGCGATACAGTGAAACCTGTGTGTAACAACACTGTCTATAACAATAAACCTGTATATAACAATATGGTCCCAGCAAAATTTTAGCATAAATAATGAAACAGCTTGTAACAATAACCTGTCTACATCAATAATTTTTTAGGTCCCAACAGTATCGTTGCAGACAGGTTTTACTGTATATATTTTGAGTTATTATATTGTATTTTATTTATTTTTGCAAAACTGGATCATATTTGATGTTAATTACTGATGTTTGGCAATGTTAGGATATAACACAGTAGAGTCCCAATTATCCGAGTTTCCCTTTTAACCAAGCTTTAACCGATCAAATATTTTAGGGTTTTTTTTTGTTCTAGTATATTTTTTATTTTTAAAGCTGCTGTCAAAAAAAATCTGAATTTGATCTTCCAAACACTCAGAAAAATGAAATACAACATTCTCACTCCCTTATCTTTATGAACGCCGACAAACAGCAATAGATTACCAATGAAATGATCTTCAGTAAGAAAAATGAATCTAGCGACGATGATGTTGATCGTGGGAATGAAAATCAACGTATAAAAATCTCTCTTTTGCAGATGGACTAAAAGTTATCAAAACTGCCCTTAAATGTATAAAGCAGAAAGAACAGGCAACACCAGCCTTCTTGTTATGCCTAAAAAAAATGCCTAAATATTGCTGCAGAAAAGTGCAAAAGTAATGTAAAGCAAAAAACAATTCATGAATCTTTTGAGTAAATTCTCTTGATTTCTCTCGAAGTGTTTTTAGGTAAACTATTTAATTATAATATGAATTGTATGTGATGTACTCATATAAATTTCATATTTGTTCAATATATTACATTTATTCCTACTCTTTTTTCTTTTATTTTTTATACTCTTCACTTTAAGACATTTTTTCGGTTATTCCAGTAAGTCATAGTTGACATTAATTCGGAAAATCTGGACTTTACTGTAATTATGTAATTTTTAATGGAATAATGGACAATTCTTAAGAAAACTTTTTTCTTTTTCAGTTATTTTCAAGATGGCTTGAAAACGATTGAACATTTTAGTGGTTACATCAAGGAACTAGCTACCAAACTACAAAAAATCAAACAAAAACAAGACGAAGAAAGAAAAAAGCTTGTAGATCTTAGGAATACTTTGAGAAATTCTCCTTCTCTTGATTCTCGTGAGGTAAATTGAACATATTTTATGTATTTATTTTTGTAAACATAAAGCTTAAGTTTAAAGTATAGTGGCAAATGATGGAATGATTTTCATAACCCTCCATCTAATTATAATATAATGATTTGCATGTTTTAGCATTCTATTTATTCTCTGATTTTGTATAAGGATGAAATGGCTGTTTTAAAAAATACTTTTATTGTATTTATTTTTACTATATTCAGTGGAAATGTAAAATAATTTTGGGTGCTTCCGTTTTCTTGCTTGTATTATTTTTTCAGTATAATTGAATAATCAGCACTTTTATTTATTTATTTGTTTATTTATCTTTAATGTCAATCACTATGAGAACATTTCTCGATACCATGTTTCTTTCTTTCAAATATTAAGCCTATTTTTGATGTTTAACTAGTTCAACATTAAAAATCTCTGAACTATGCTTAACAGGATTTTTTCTTTTATATTATTTGGGATTTAAGCAAGTTGTTGGGGTCTAAAAAGCTCTGTGGTTTGAATGATAATCTATTGAATGAGTAATACGTTCTCCTTCCCCCCCCCCTTTTTTTGAAATGAGAAATGAATTTTTAACTTCAAAATATGCTCATTTTTCAATGTTTCTAGAGCTTAGTGTTATATCCCTCTGGATATACACCACACCAACCATCAGGAAATGAAAATTTCGGCTACACAAAAATAGGAAATTTGTTGAAGAAATCAGATGGAAAAGTGCGTAAAGTTTGGCAGAAGCGGAAATGTGAAATAAGAGATGGTTTTCTTTACATATCGCACTCAGACGTATGTATATTTTCTACATTTTCTTTTTCCCCCTCATAGTTGTATTATGTTTCAAAGCATGCATTAATAAATGTGTTTTTTGAATTGTTTTTCTTATAGGAAACGAAACCCCCCACGAAATTAAACCTGCTCACAAGTCAAGTTAAGGTAAAAGTTTAGATTTATGTTTATGGGATTCATCTATTAGTTATCCATTGTAAATATAACTAGTATATGTATAAATTAGTGATGCAACACCAACGAAGAAACATCGGTGATTTAAAACATTGAACTTTTCAATGTATAGTCCTGGGTAATAAGCTCTAAAATATATATTTATGGTAGAACTAAATTCATAGTAATCAATTTGTGAATTAAAAGAAGATTTTTGAACTGTCAAGGAAAAGCTAATAATAATAATGATAAGTAATTATTAACATCCCAAAATTAGTAATGCAAAGGGGATAAATAACTAAAAGAAATAAAAAAGAAACATTAATGCAAATGAATTGGAAAACTTTTCGTAACATCTTTTAAATTCCTACTTGGATAATAATAAAACAGAAAGTTAGTTATTTAATAATTAATGCTATTCAATTGGAGAAATATTAAAAGTTTCAAAGTTGATAACGCACACACAAAGAAAAAGAGAATGAAGAAGAAAAAAAAGAAAATACAGAGTGTTTCAGTTAATTGTTTCAGAACTCTCCTAAGAGATGTAAGGTGCTTTGTGACAACTCCAAATCATATAGCAATTGGGGGTCAGAAATGATTTCTTGGAACATACCAGGAGTATTCCAGACTGTTCAAAGTTCCACTCGCTGAAGATGTGAGGTGTGCATTGTAGCCTGTGTAAAAAACTTCAAACACTTAATCTGAACCATGTACCTTTTAAAAAATATAAACTTTGTGCATGAAATAGATAAAAGTCAAAAACAACACTTAAAAGCACAAACACAAGATTGAAAAGTTAAAATACTAACATGTTTCAGAGGCAATAGCTTCCTTCCTCAGTGCAAAGCAAGCAAATGGGATGAAACACAGTCATGGGAGAGTTTAAATACAAAAGTTGGGGGAGGGAGGTGGATCAATCAGAACTCAGCGAGTGCTGAAGCATGATTTGACGTATCAGAATATGTAAATTTGAACCCATCGATTAAGATTGGAGGAATATGTGGAACCGCAAAAGACTCATTACAAAGATTATTTACATTTTTGTGAACATAAAAGGCTTCCAGAAAATCCAATTCCCCTACATTTCTATTTCTGCAAATAGTCTTGGTCTCCGGAAAAACAAAACGATGTCCTGTGTCCCAACAATGTTTGGCAATCGAAGATTTGTTCAGTTCCTCTTTTTTAATGTGGTTTTCATGTTCCTTTAAACAAAACTTAAGTAATCGCCTTGTCTGTCCCACACAGGGGCGTAGCTAAGGGGGGGGGTTTTGGGGACAAAACCCCCCCCCCCCCCCGAAAAGTTAGTCTCAAAAAAAAAAAGAGAAAAAGAAGAGAGAAGAGAAAGAAAAAAAAAGAAGAAAATGAAAAAATTCCAAGCGATTATATACATACATATATATATATATATATATATATATATATATATATATATATATATATATATATATATATAAGAAGTAACCCCCCCCGAAAGTCGGGTCTAGCTACGCCACTGGTCCCACATATCCAATTTTACATTGGCAATTAATATGATAGATGCCCCACTGATTGAGTGGTTGGATTGGGTCCTTCTGAAGGACCCCATGACCTCCCATGACCGTGTTCCATCTCATTTGCTTGCTTTGCACTGAGGAAGGAGGCTATTGCCTCTGAAACGTTTGCATTTTAACTGTTCAATCTTTTATTTGTGCTTTTAAACATTGTTTTTCACTTTTATTCATGTACCTATTGCTTTTTTACATGCAAAATGATAAAGATTTTTCACTTACGGTCTCTTACTTTATGGTGCTTCTGTGTACATCACCGCTTGAGGAAAGTATTTCCGACTCTGCATTACTATATGATTTCGGGTTGTCACGATGAACCTTACCCCTCTTAAAAATTCTGAAACACTTAACGGAAACACTCTTTATAATGCATAATAAATGATTGTTCTAGTATACTTACTTCCAAAGGAATTGCATTGAAGAAGTGTACAAACTATATTTAAAACTCAAATTGTATTAAAAAATTATTAGTATTTATAGTGATTTGAAATGCATAGTAAGTATGTATTTAAAGTAATATTACAGCTCTTTAAACGAAGGTTGTATTGAGAGCGGGGGACAATAATATAGGTTTATATGTATCTTAGAAGAAAACTATAATAAAGAAACTCTTGTTTATATTTGGGAAAAACTTAATAAACGCTCAATCTTTTCCATAGTGAGCTGGGGGAAAAAATGGCTGTTGACTTTTCTGCTATGTGTGTCTACTTCTGTAAACATCTAACAATATAAAACTTTCTGATGTGCAATAACTAATAATAAGGTTTTTATCCTAATTGTAAACATATTCACATTTTATACGGATATTTTTGGTTCAAATATAAAACTTCATCATTAAAAAATCATTGATGTTTTGAAAACATCGCCCTCAATGTCGCACCACTATATATATGCATGTGCACATTGCATGAGTGAAAACTATCGTTGAAAAATGGTAATAATTTGCTTGTATACCAATGATTAAAAAGCTTTTTAACAGTTGGAAACATTAAAAAATAACTGAAATTTTTATCATCACTTCAGTTTAAGAGGAAACAAAAACCTTATAATTGCTACACCTAGGCAATTATTGCCTTACATGTATTACAAAAGAAACAAAAATAATTGATTATCTAAAAGACCTTTATTTCAGCTTAAGGTTTTTGAACCAGCATTTCCTTTGTTTTCTGGCAAAATATTCCTTTATTGTAGTTTTGTACTTAAATTTACAAAATCTTTTTTAATTTTTCATGTGATTAAGTAAATAATTTTTACGACTTTTTTTGTGAATTGTTTTTCCATTGTGTTTTGAATTTCATCAGGACTCTGATATCTCACGGTTTTAATGCATAATTTCAGAGAAATTATTCAAACTTGGTGGTCCATGCAGTACAGTTGTTTTATGTTGCGAATTAGTACTTATTTTTTAGCTATCAAAACTGAATGTAGGATATCTCTTTATTAGGTTGTTCAAGAGGAGAAACGATGTTTTGATCTCATATCATGTAAGTAAATAAGATATTATAGTCTTTTAATATTCTATATTTACAATCTCTATAATGAAAAATACATTTTTTTTAAACATTTCAGATAACAGAACGTATCATTTTCAAGCAGAAGATGAAAATGAAATGGAAGTGTAAGTTTCAAAATTAACTATTGGTGCACTTTGAAGTACATATTTTTACACTAATTTTTACTTTCTTCTATATCTAATATATAGAAGAAAGTATTGGATTCGTGCAAATTTTCGAATTTCGAATTTTGACGGATTCGAACGTTTTGAGGTGTGCTGAGTCCATTTCGACCATTTTTGGAAAATGTCTGTCTGTCTGTGTGTGTGTGTGTGTATGTATGTGTGTGTGTGTGTGTGTGTGTGTATGTATGTGTGTCACGTCTGTGTGTGACCAGTTTTTTGTGGCCGCTCTACAACAAAAACTACCGCATGAAATCGAACGAAATTTAGTACACATATGTGCCCCTATGTGAACTTGTGCCCATTAGTTTTTGGCCCGAATTCCTCCAAGGGGGGTGGAGCAATGGGACGTTTTTCGAGTTACGCGTGCTTGCTATTCCTCAGGAAGTAACTGGCGGAATCAAACAAAATTTGGTCCATATGTTGGTATTAACAGGAACAGGTGCTGATTCAATTTTGGTGTCAATAACTCAAACGGGGGTTGAGCTATAGAACGTTTTTTGTCGTCAATTGTGACTGCTGTATCTCAAGAAATAATGAACGGAATGAAAGAAAAATTTATCGGCAAGTAGCCCTTAGTGGGTATAAGAACTGATTTTATTTTTGTGTCAACAGCTAAAAAGGGGGTAGCGCAATCACCCGTTCTTTTTTTCCATTTTGAGTGCCCTATCTCAAGAAGTAATGCTACGTTCTGGTTGAAATTTGGAATATATGTGAATCCATATGTAAACAGGCTTTGGTTCTATTTTGACGCCAATCGCTCCAAGAGGTGTTGATTTTTTTTTTTTTTTTTTTTGCGAATAAAAATATTTTTATTAATGCAACAATAAGAAAGATAAATCGTAATAGATTGTCGTCTGCGTATTTCTCGTGATTTTAATTGTATGGAAATGATAGGAAATATTATCTCAATGATTTAAAATTTTTAACTGTTGCCATCTTATGTTTGTTAACAAATAAAATATTTGTAATTCATTCAAGCAAGGCTTTTAAAATAACTTTCAATTTTCGCTCTTTGCTTTGCTTTTGCAATAATTCAGACATTGGGTCAAGTTTTTGCATGTGTAATTTTGTTTTTGTTGGGAATATTGCTTCCTCGTCAAGCATGGGGAGGGATCAGAAAAAAAAAGAAAAATATAGAAGAAAGTTTCGTGATGGCCACAACATACTAGTTAATTATCAATATTAAAACTAATAGCATACATTGGAGGTTTTACACTTTGTCATGTTTTTTTTTCAGTATAATAAGTGTTACAACTGCAGCAAAAAGAGTGATTATTCATTTTTAGTCCTTTTGGCCTGACTCTATGCTGCTTGATAGCATTTAACAAAAATAGTTCCTTCTAACAGGAGAATTGCTGATTAAAACTGACTAAGTATAATTAAAACTCATATAAATTTAATATTTTGACAGCAATTTAATAAAAATTTGCTAGTCTTTTCCTCAGTCATGTGATATCTTTCATTTTCTCTTATGGACCTTCTGCTTCAAATTAAAACTTTTTTTCTTCTCACCCCTCCTTACCTAAAAAAGATTTGCAATTCATTTCACTGCCGCCTGCCTTGTCTAGTGGTCAGAGAAGTCCAACTGCAATGGGGGGCTGGGTTTGAACTCCAGCTCAGACATAGACATACTTTCTTTCTCCTGTCCTTGTGCTCTCTTTGTGTGAATGTGGTGTGCAGTGAATGGTTTCCCACTCTATAAATGGGTCCTTATGGCATACGTGTACTGTGGAAGTTGGACTTCACACCAAATTATGGTCTAGTTGGAAAAGTGAATCAGCTCACCCCCAATTGCCAGCCTAGCTGGCACAATACAACAACAACTTGATTTCACTTTTTTGACCATCATTAGGAAATAGAATTAATTATATCTGCTGCCTTCTACAAAATTTCTGTTTTTATTACTGACTAGAAAATTGCTTATCAAGGTATGACGGGTGAAAATTGTTTTTACATTTGGACAAAGCAGTTGCCTGTTTGGTGATATTTTGATAGTTGAAATTTTAACCCTAACTCCAGTGGATTGACCTGAAACCCCAGTAGATAACATTAATTGTTGTTGACTTTTGCATTTCCTCATTTTCCTAAAATCAGTCTTACCAGTAAAACAGTTAAGTTAACGGATCCAGTTCAGCCTTGTCAAAACAAAGCATTTCCCTGCATCTCAAACATTGCTGGAGAACAATATCAAATTGTAAATAACTTACTGAACTTTTGTTGCTTCAACAATGAAACAATGCTGTCACGCATGCTATGGCGTGAGTTTCATTGTTCAGAACGTTACTCAATCAGTATTTTGGCTATTATATATACAAGAATTCCAATCCTAAGATTCCTGTGGTACAGTGATTTTCTCCAAGTGGTTCGCAAGAAATTTTCATGTGGTCTGTGAACAGTTGGTGAAAATTAATCTATATCATTTTTTAAAAAGTATAAATAAATTTTATTGAAAGAAAACTTTTGGATTCTACTGTCTGTCTTTCACGAGAAAAGCTCCCGCCGTCAAGTCTGAGCCCATCTACTGCCATAGAAACGTACTTCGTTCATTTTCTGCAAGCTTTAGCAGGAAGGCTTTTTGGCGCCATTTTGTGACTCGTCTACTCCCTTTTGTGCAGTCGTACGGGTTTTTCCAACATAAATCTTCCCTTGGAAAAATGAGACGCATCTCATTGCTATAGCAGTAGAGAGCTGCAGACATTTTGGCAGTGGCTTTTCTCATGATGGTTGGACAGTACTCATTTCACCTAATATAATTGTTGTAAAAACATAATTTCTATGGTATGTGGTCTGCTCCTTTTAAAATACGGATGAGTACTAAGTAGTCCTCGGTGGTGAAAAGGTTGAGAACGACTGCTGTAGTAGGAAAATCTACTACTTGTATCACAATCCTTCGAGAGTTACTTATGTGATCATCCTGTATACTTTTAGTATTGTTATTTTCACTAAATTTGTTAAATATTCCTTCTTATCCGTTATAAATTGCTGGTAGTGTTTTCAAGAAAATATTTAATGTACATTGTAATGTTTTGTTACATATTTCATATATCAGTTTTAATTAATTTTCAGGTGGATGTCAGTGTTAGTAAATTGTAAAGAAGGAGCTCTCAGAAAAGCTTTTGATGACTCAGGGCAGACTGGTGTTACAAAATTAAATCAAAGCTTATTAGAGCTTCAACAGGGTATAATCCGACAAGTACAAAGGTCGCCTGGCAATGATCGTTGTTGCGACTGTAATTCTACTAAAGGTAATTAAAATCATTTCTGATGCTATAATTGTTGCAGGTTATTTCCATTGCTGATAAAGCAATTAATCTGAAGTTCTAGGATCCATTTTTATTAGGCTCCCTCCCTCCCTCTCTGATTGGCTGCAGCATTTTCATGGGTCCTTCAAAATGCTTTAAAGTGTCTAATTTTGGTAGACTAATTACAAATAGCTGCTTTAAAGTGCGCAACTTTGAATTAAAATTCTTGCTTTATTCTTTTTTTACCCTAAAAGCTTGTAATGGACAAAAAAAAAAGTTTTTTTCCTAATTTCTCGATCTCTCTCTTTTATAAAATTTGAGTACCGATTTATTATTTCCTTTGGCTGAAATGTGAAAATTTTAGTGTTTTTCTGAAGTTTATATTCAATAAATATTTATAAATTGTGTTTTTTCTCTATTTGCCGTACAAACAAAGTTTCTATTTGAACTTTTACTAACATTAAAAACTAATTAAATTTAATTATTTAAATCATCCACTTTAATATGTTTAATGAAGTCTGTTTAGCATAAATAACTTGTTTGTTTTGTTAACTCATGTATCCGAACTTGAAATGGTAACTTTTTTAAATCAGAATTTTAAATGGTGATGATTTTTTTTTTCTCTTTTTAAAGTATAAAATCTGCTGTACAGTTATTTTGCAAAAATGTTGGTCAATGATTAAAAAAGGTTGCAGAATAGCTGATCCAACGCATATCACATGGAACACAGAATGTTCCATGTGATATGCGTTGTAATGCCTTCCATAACAATTGCAGTTTCTTGTTTTTTTTTTTCTTCTCTTCAACCAGTCGCGGTAGACATTTCATTCTAGCAAAAAAAAAAAAAAAAAATAATAAATAAATAAATAAAAATAAATAAAAAATAATAATAATAATAAAGGCCAAGATTTTATACATATAAATTAATGAACAATGCTTAAAAATTTGTACATTTGTTTTCAACAAAGAATACAATGCTGCTTATTGATTATAAAATGGTTAATTATAAGTGCTGATTATTCAAAGGAGATGATGAAACTGAAATGTGATTTTGTAACATAATGAAATTATATACCTGATAGGAATGTTTCTAAAGGGAATAATTTTTAATTGAAAAATAGATAAAAGCATTTTATTAAATTGTTTCTTCACTCATGAAATTGTTTTATCCATTTATGTTTTAATGTTTCAGAAGCAAAAATGAAAAGAAGGAAAAAAAAAAACTGTATAGAGGTTTTTTATTTTATTTTTATTTATTTTTTACTTGAGGTGGGTTCTTTTACCTATCACAAAAAAGGATTGAAAACTTTCTATATATGTTATATTTTTTTTCCTATTTGAAAATATTTGACTTTTGAATCTTTTTCAGATCCTACGTGGTTATCTACAAACTTTGGTATTTTAATGTGTATAGAATGTTCTGGTATACATAGGGATTTAGGGGTTCATATTTCACGTATTCAATCTTTGACATTAGATAACATAGGAACATCTCAACTTTTGGTAAGTTGTAGTTTTTTACCATACTTGAATAATTCTCTCCACATTGTTTATGCCTTTTTACCAAATAATTTTCTTTGTTTTTTTAATCATTAATTGTTATCTTATTAAGCTCAAAAGTTTTACGTGTGAACTTAAGTTTCCACTTTGATTTTTTATTCTTTTGCTAACTTCAGGAGATCTTATTTTTCCTGGGATTTTTTTTCCCTTCTTTTCTTTCTTTCTTTATAAGCATTTTAGTTTATTTTTAAATTTATTTGAGATTGATTTTGAAGTGATGGATTTATTCTTGATCAGTTAATTTAATGTTAATTTGGTTTATATTTTATGACTATTTTAATGCAGATTTCAATGATATTGAATTATTTAGGTTGATAACTAATCCTAGTTATATGGGTAATATATCTATATATTTTTTAACCCACATTTTATTTAAATTAATTTTACTAAATGCTAAGAATTTGCTTCTAAGTCTTGTAAAATGTGCTTTTTTCAATTTATTTTTAAAAATTTGTCATCTTGTTAAATATTGTGGGACAAACTATTATTAAAATGATGTATAAATCTTTCAATTATTATAATTTTTACTTTGTACAGGGGAGATTGTGTTCTGGTATTTTACGGGATTTTCAGTATTTTCATCTTGGAACATACCAGAATTACTGGGTTTTCAGAAGAACCTGATTTTCTAAAATTTAGGAGAATAAAATAAGAAATAATGAATTTATCTGTCCTCTTTTCACAATAACGTATTTAGAGCAATGTGATGATGGTTGTGTGTGTTCCACTTTCACACTGGAATTTTGGTATTTTTGTGTGTGTTAATACCAGGAATTGGGTGTTTTTTGTTGCGCTTTTATCACCCTCCTCTAAATATTTTTCCTGACTCCACATTTTTTGACGATTTTGTTGGTAATTATTCATACTATGTTAAAATGTACAAGTCCTATGTTGATGTGGACCTGTTAAAACGGCATTCTAAAATGATTTTACTTGAATAAATTCTTTTATTTTCCGTTTTCAGTTTTTATGACTTAATTTTGAAGAATGTGATATCTTTTCTTCTGGTATGGGAATAAAATTTTTCTCATTTTCGATGCCTACTAGGTTTTGTTAAGAGCCAAATAAATAAAATTTCTTTTATTTTTATTGAAATTTTATATTAAAAATTGTCAAGCATAATTCTGTGTTCAACTTCAATTACATCAATGTATGTTAATAACTTTATCCAAGAGCTTTAAAATGCAATTATAAATTGATTTTACTAAAAATTAATTCTTATATATACCACTTTTATGCTTTTAACGCCTTCATTTTCAAAATCTAGATCTCCTTGCATCCGTTGTGGGAAACAGTGTTTCGCATTTTTGATGTTTACTGTACCATGTTCAGAGGCAAACAAAAGAATGAATTTATTTTTATTAAAATCATTAAATTGAAAAGTTTTAAATGAAATTGTATGCTTTTTAAGAGTGTCAAATGTCCAAAAGTTAAATACAGAATCACTGGATGAATATTATGTGTTTCAGTTATTTTAAGTATTTTAAATTTGTATGTGACGTCCCTCAACAGTATTATACGTTTGTGGTAATTGCATAAAATCTTTGAATCGATTGATATTGTACTGATTAGGAAATTTATGTATTGCATCTAGTCAAATTCTTTCAATATTTTCAGTAGCAAGTGCAATTTTCATTATTTTAAGAATATTTGCAAGCAGAATATAATCTGTGAGACTTTTGCTTCCACCTTATTATTATTATATTTAATTACTTTAGAGGTAATTATAAAAATGTACTAAGGTCTTAGCTTTAGAAATTATGCTCAATTTTTGACCAGAATTCAATGAATGACCAAAATTTCTTCACTTTGGCATGCTATCTACCAAAAATATTTGTTACAGTCAACACTATGCTAATACTGCTACTAACCATAAACATATGCCAATTTAGAAAGTTTGGATCCCTTTGTGATCTATTTGAATTTACAGCAATCAAACTTTTAAATGACACATTTGTCAAATTGGTATTTTGGATTTTATGTTCCTACCTGGGACCCTTTGACCATTTAAAAAGTATTTTTAGTAAAAATTTATAATGAATTCATTATATTTCAATATTCTGGAAATGTTTCATCCTGCTGGTGATAACTCATCAAGGTAGTTCAAATGTATGAACATTTTTCTTAGACATCTCAACATGAATTTCCCTTGAGTACGTGTTTAGGCTTTCATGTGAAAAGTCATTAAATAACTTGTTCATATTCATTTCTGTTATTCAACCTAATGGTGTGCTACAGCTATAATAAATCTATAAATGGTTGTTCAAATATACTGATTTATATTTATTATTATAGCTTGCACGGGTAATGAGCAATGCTGGTTTTAATGATATAGTAGAGGCTACTTTAAGTCAAGCAAGGAAACCCACGCCACAAAGCTCAATGTAAGTTGTTACTCAAAATGAATTATTGAATTGTATTGATTCCAAATCTGTATTTACCTTTAATTGCATAACACAAGTAAATTTTTAATTACGCTAATGACCATCAAAATTGCAACACCCAGAAGGTGATGTGCTACACACTCGAAATGTACGCTACAGGAAGAAGAAGCTGTGAAGTGCAAATGATCAGGTTTTCAATGTATTCATGTAATAAAGGCAGCGCAAGCAATACATTTATTGAAAGTAATTGAATAGTAAGTTTCTCGCACACGAATTGCATTTGAGCATTGTTTATGTGGGGAAATGTTGTTGCAATACCTCATGTATAAAAGACTTATGTTTACCAGATGACTTTAATAGAGGTTGAATTGTGATACCCTGGAATTGCTGTATTGCTGCTGGCATTGGCTACCTCACAAGCAACACTAACATTAAGACACTAACGTTATTAACATTATTTCTGTAAAAAAAAGTCTCAGTACAATAGTAATAAAAATCTTTAAATGGAAAAAAACTATATGCATACAGTAGAACTTTGCCATTGAAATTTTTAAGAGGGAGGGGGTGTTTTGATGGGTATTTTTCTCTTTTGTTGGGATTGGGCATCCCTGAAGAAAGTCACTAAAATTATTTTTAAAATTCTTTAAGCTAAAAAAAGCTGGATCAAATGAATCTAATTTTTAGGGCCCTTTAAATTAAGATCCTGAATGTTTTATTTTTGTTATTTGTAAATTTTTTACACTTTTATTTTTTTATTATTCCATACCTGGTGAATGCCTGTATTTTTTTTTATACCGCTGAATTTAGTGGTATTTGTTTTTGATTGCAGAAACTTTAATTTTGTAAAACAGGAGTTCAAGTTTATTTCACCTTTTATTTTGGTTTCTTTCCTTCTTCCTTTTTATTTTCTTTTTGTACTAACTCCTATATTTTTTTCTGTGCCAAATTTGAGTTTTTTTTTTTTTTTTGTAAGTTTGAGACTGCAGAAATCGAAAACTTTCTTCTCCTTTAAAAGATTTCAAATATTTTGCATTTACTTAGATCGTCTACAGATTTTTAATTGACAAAGACATTCAACTACCTGGAGAAAATTTGCAGTTTTCATCAGCTTCTCCTACCTGGATCTTGACATTTTATGTATTAATTTTTTTTTTGTTTTTTACAGGGAGGAACGATATGAGTTTATTAGAGGTAAATATGTAGATAGAAAATTTGCTATTAGGACATGCTCTGATGAAAATGATTTAATGAATGACTTAGAAAATGCAGTTACTTCAAGACATTTATATCAGCTACTCCAGGCATTTGTTGAAGGCGTTGATTTAACTTGCATTTTGCCAAATAGTGTAAGTTATAATTTTATGTCAACTTTTAATTTTTATATGTGCATTTTTATTTTTGTGAAATTTCTTACTTATGACACTTAACTATTGCAATGAAACAAAAATGTTTTTGAATGAATGGTCATCAGTGGTGCACAAAAGTTAAATAATTCAAACTTTATTTCTATTTCATTCAAATACATACTACATCTGGTACACTTTTTTGTCAAAACTTTAGAAATTTGATTGGATTAGAAATGATGTGATTAATTCTTGCTTCACATTTTGTTGCCGTTGTCTAGTGGTATCAGAAACACAGTAGTTTATTGATCATTTGTGCTGGTGTCACTTAATTTTTATGTTTGAAATGTGATCAAAATTTGCAGTTTTGAAACTAAAAAAAAAGTGATGAAAAAAAGAAAAAACTTAACCAGAAAGGAATGTATTTCTGTTTAAATCTCAACTATTTTAAGTTTTCATGCACAAAATCTTTAAACGTGTATGGGACACTTACTTTTCTAACAATTAGTTTTGTAAATTGAAATTCCGATCAGAATTTTGTCACTTAAGAATTCATTTAGAACATTTTTGTGGTTGTTGTCCAACATATTTCTAAAGTCTTTTGACAGTTAAAGGTCCTTCCAATCTACCAATTAGCATGTATTGAACTCAGTATTATATAAGAAAACAAACCTTATAAACTAACTTTATTTGATACAGGCAACTTTCTGATTCCGCTGCTAAACTCAGAGAACTGTTTATAACTATTTTAACTTTTAGATCCTATTGCATTATGGCAAGCGATTAAAGAAGATCTCTGTGACGACATATTGAAAGGAGAGCGTCAACAGAAATACTAAGATTGCTGTTCAATGTCAAACGATATAAACCAAAATCTAAAATTTAAAAAAAGGCAAAAGTTGTCAATGAGGCGGAAACTCAATAGGGGACTTTAGTATGCCACCGCCACAGAGAATCAACGAAAGCAATTTTATGAAAACAAAATTAGCCCATGAAAACCATGAACCCAAATTAATACTTTTTGGCTTACTCGGTGAAATTGGAAAACATAATAAAATCAACTCTAGCCGTAAATCGATCAACAGGTCGCCTGGCTCTTGCAATGGTTTTTTACCGAACTGCCAGGACTTAACTTAGTGGTTAAAAAACTGACTATCCACATTTAAACTACTTTGAATATCTCCTCCAGAAAGGCTCCATATGTTTCACAAGAAAAAACTGGCAATTGGGAGAACTTCAAGAGGGTGGCTTATAATGTAGGACGAATTTTTGACGACTCACCGTTTGGCTATAAAAGACATGGATAAAACCCCAAAAGGATAAAAAAGTTCAAAGAAAATAATGTGAGGTGTCACCTTTGTATTTGATTGTGACAAACTCTTCCTGTTGTGCCCTAGAGGAACGCGTGCAGTTGTACTTCTATCCAAATTAAAGTCGTCTCCTTTTAGCAGCCCTTTACTGTATCTTAAGAACAACTATAAAAGTTCGTTTAGGAGATGGTGATAAGCATTACTAGAGTCTTTTATTACAATTAAGTAACAGGAAAATGCCTGGAAAAGGATATCTTATTAAAATATATGAGTTAGGAAATTATCTCTAAATGATTATCTTGATTCCAATGTTTATCCTGAAACCAAGACTCTTTGTCAAAAAGTTTCACGTGGATGTACAAGAGGGCAATAGTTTTTGCCAACAACGCTTTGCATTATCCAAAAGAATTTCTTAGTTCCCTTAACTTCTCCGGATTTTTCTTCATGTTTTTAAAAATGAAGGCAATATCCCAATAATTTATTGCGCAATTTTAATTTGCCTAATCTATGCAATGGAATTGGACTCCAATTAAAATCACTAAGGAATAATATGATTTAGAGCATTGTTCTTACAGCATCAGCAGTAGATCAGTTGGCTCCTTGGCATCCCCATGGTCCCTACATATTTGCTTTTCCAATTTAAGTGATTTCAATTTCGAATGAAAATTTCTTATGACATCACCGTTATCAAATCTGAAGTTCAAACGTACAACTTTACATACTTAGTATAATGGTGCATACAAGAAGATTGTAGTGTTCAGTAAGAATTATATGTTAGTCTCTCTTAATCAGGAAATGAGGAAATCAATTTGTTTCAAATCTCATAAAAAACCAATCAAAAAATGCTGCTTACTAATAAACTTTAAATTAAAAAGTTACAACATAATTTTTAAAGATAGTTTTTTTTTACCCAAACGAGGTCGGGACGGGCCTCTAGTAGTTAATATACTTATATTTCTCCTTGAATATACCTTTACCTGGAAACATTAATTTTCTTCTACAACTACTAATTGTGAAAAAACCAAACTATCTGAAGATGTGTTTCTGATGAATTTTCGCACTCAATGAATTAACCTTTTTAGTGCTTGATAGATTTTTTTCTAGATATGTTGATTATTTTCGTCTGAGTTTATTTAATTTTTGTAAATTGTTCACTTTTATTTTAGGCTTCTGGTGAAACATCCTTGCACCTCGCAGTTTCACAAGAAGATGGTTCCTCCTTACATATTGTAGATTTTCTTGTACAAAATAGGTAAAAATTGCCATACATTTCTCACTTTTGATTTATTGACAATATTCACCTAAAAATATGCAATTTAGCAATCAATTTTACAATTTGTAGAAAACTATAGTTCGAGCAAACCTAGCCTAGCAGCGACATAATGTTAAGATTACTTTTTGCTCAAACTTCATAATGCTGCCAGATTCAGTTTGCTCTGACTATAGCTGTCTTGCCTTGCGTTGCACGGTCTACCTCCAAAATAAAAGTTGTGTCAAGCGATGAATGTTCAACAGTCAGGGTTAAGCAGAAGAAGAAAAGGAAATAGTGTGACATTTCCTGTTAACATGTAGATCATGTGGTGTGTTTTTATTCCCCCCCCCCCCCGCTCCCAAATAGGGAGGCCAAAACCCTCCTGTGAAAATTTCTGAGCCTCAATGCCAAATTAGGACGACGAATCTGTGCGGATCAAAACTGAATTTGTGTACCAAAACCTCCTATTGAGAAGAGTTGCCCCTGAATCGAGACGAAAACTACCCAATGTAAATTCCTGAGCATCAAAGAACCTCTCTGCCAAATTTGGCAAAAATCATACGTAACCTGGATTTGTTATAAGGAACATACATACACACACGCAAATACCATTTTTATGCATATAGATCTAATTGGCAATGGCATTAATGCACTAAGTATATAGGTACCTTCAAAATTTCCAAAATGTCGTAAAACTTACATTCAATGTATTTTTGCTTCACAAACTTTCATCAAAACGCTGGTGCTAACCTGTTAAATTCTTTCTGGTGCTTTACATTTATGCATATTAGCTTTTTATACATACTAGGTAGACACCATGTGTGCCTAAAACTAGCCGCTACCTGGCAAGAAATCTTGCTACATAGCCAGTTACACACACAAGGCAACCTACTAACTTTGGATTCTGCTTTGCATTTAGTAACTAACTTACTGTCATGACCATCTATCATGCTCTCAAAATCTTGCACAATTTATCGTAATAAGATCCATATTTTAAACTTAGTTTAAAAATTCACACAAAGGATAGAAAAATATTTTTTTTACAATTTTTTTTAAAATCACATGTAAAATTAGATTTTCTCCAAGTACTGTGAAAAACTTATTCTTGGCGTCTCTGGAGTAAAAAATGCTCAACATTGCATGACATTTAAAATAACTTCTTTATTAGTTTATCAGAAATTTGAGCCAAAAGGCAGAAGAAATAGTATGTTTCAGAAATGAATTGTTTTTAATTTTAATAAGTTCTTTGTATTACGGCCCAGAAATATCTTAGGCAAAAGGAACAGAGGGCAAAACCCCACCCCATGATTTTAGTAAGATTGTGAAGAAAGTTTTACCCAGTCTTGCATTGATATTCTTTGTTTGTAGTTTGTAGTAGATTTGTAGTTTCAAATACTGAACTTTTAAACATATTAAATGAAGGGGTATACGCCCAAAATGTCGCGGCCAAAATGTCGCGGGCCAAAATGTCGCGGCCAAAATGTCCCCGTCCCAAAATGTCGCCGGTCCAAAATGTCGCCGTCCCAAAATGTCGCCGGTCCAAAATGTCGCCGTCCCAAAATGTCGCCAGTCCAAAATGTCGCCGGTCCAAAATGTCGCCGGTCCAAAATGTCGCCGGTCCAAAATGTCGCCGTCCCAAAATGTCGCCGGTCCAAAATGTCGCGGTCCAAAATGTCGTCGTCCCAAAATGTCGCCGACCCAAAATGTCGCCAGTCGAAAATGTCGCCAGTCGAAAATGTCGCCAGTCCACAATGTCGCCGGCCCAAAATGTCGCCAGTCCAAAATATCGCCGGTTCAAAATGTCGCCAGTCCAAAATGTCGCCGGTCCAAAATGTCGCCGGCCCAAAATTCGCTAGTTCAATTGGTACGAAAAATTTAAATGTACGTCGATGCTTTTCAGCATAAAAGTTGCGAAAGAATATTAATTGCCTTTCAAAGTAAGTTCCTTCAAAAATTCCAAACGTTTTCTCCTGTCTTAATTCCTAAGCATCAGATTAATTCCAGAAAATTAATAGTTTTCAGAAAAACATACGTTTTTCTGTATACTATTAAGAACGTAAACATGCGAAAGGCTGCTGCAACGGATTTCTCTTTCTCGTTTAATCTGATTAATAATAATACTCAAGATGTAAAGCAAAGGATCAAGATGTAACGCAAGGATTCAGACAAAAAATTGGTATGGAAGTAAAACTAAACTGTTCTAAAGGCGAATGAAAAAATAGTGAGGCGCTATGTGAATATGGCAAGAGAATAGGCGGTTTGTATTTTTTGGCGTAATGAGGTAAAAACAAATAACTCCTTCACTCTAGCATATTATTACCTTAGCGACAAGTCAGTAATTTAGGGGATCAGGCGGAATGGCCCCCGACTTTGAATTTTTTTTTATATATACAAGTGGAAGTGCTTTTTATAGCAATCCTATGAAATTTGCATTGGTTATATATATGCCCGTTATCCTCCCTCTCCCCTTTCACTAGAAAAATTCGAAATCACGGGCCAGGGTGGAAATCAAGTAGAAAGGTATCTTAATGAAATTTAATTTTCTCATAGATTTTTTAACATCACCCTAAGAACTGTAAAAAAAAAAAAAAAAACTGTACGTTTTCAGTGAGATATACGTTGGTTAAAGTAAGATCAAAACTGTTCTGAGACTTTTTCTGGAAATGAAACTGAAGAAGTTTAACAAGACTGCTCGAGACCTTCCTCTGAGAGGACATTTGTATGTCCTTTGCGACCGGGATTTTGGGACAGCAAAACAAATGTTTAACAGAGATGACAGATTATTGCCGTGGAAACTCTGTCTTATGAGTAAAATTCTGAAATTACGTCGAAATCTTCACCGTCAAATCTTTTGAAATCAATGAAACCCGTAATTGCTAAAACAGGTGTCTTTCACTCAGATTTTTGAAAAACGACTCTACGCGATGACAAATATTTTCAATTCTCAACATTCATGAAATTTATATATTCTATAGAACATCAAGGGGGACAATTTCAGAACAGCTATTTTATTAGAGGTTTTCAAGAGGATACTTTCATGCTTGCGAAGTAGCGCTTGTCAGCTGAATCACATTTTCCAATTTTAAATAGAAAAGAAAAAATTTCACAATGCAGGGTGAAATAACTGATATCAATGAGATTATTCAGATCAATTTTGACCTAGACTTATTTTCAAAATGAGTTTCAAAACGTAATAGTTCTAGCTCAATATAGCTTGGTAATTCAGAAAGAAAAGAATACTGATAATAATAATAATAAACAAATAAGTTTTTCCCTCTCAGAAAAAAATGCTGTTTTAATTATTGAATTTTTACTATGCAAATTGTATAAGAATGCAAACTCAGTTTTTATTTAACACCCACGCTAGTTAAAGTGCTACAAAAATGAGAGGAATACACGGCTAATTTAGATTTTACTGATATCTTGCTCAACCTCTCATATTTAAATTCAGTATATTTTTCATTGTTTATTTAATTACACTGACTCACGTAAACGATTACGAAACTCAACTTAGAACGAAAATAAGGCTTGTTTTCGTTTAATTTCACTTGCATACTACATTTTTGTATGAATCCTCGCATTACTTCTTGAGATATAGCAGTCATATAAAACGATTAAAAATATTCGGTGATCCATCCTTTTGGGATGACTGAAGCCAAAAATAAATGAGCAACTCGCCCTTTAAGATATACCTGTAGACCAAATTTTGTCTTAACCCTTGTACAGTAGACCCTCGTTTTACGCGGGTGTTATGTTCCACGGAAATGCTGCGTAAATCGAAACCGCGTAAATTGAGACCTAATATCAAAAATAGGGAATGGGTTCAAAATAGGGATTAGGTTCCGTAGATAAAAAAATACTTCATTCTAGTGATGACTAATTGTATGAAAAGTTTAATGTGTACTTATATCGATTTTTATGCATAATATGCATAAAGAAAACAAACTAATTTCGTGTTCTGTTTATGAAGAAAAGCTGGCTATGATAGTCTTTTGGTAGTCATTAAGAATTTTTCCTCTAATTCTTTGCTGAGCATTAACGCATCCATGACCACTTGCGTCATTTCCTTGATAAAATCTTCCTTTACTAACAAATCAGAAAAAAGATTATTTCTATTGTCTACGAATAGTTCAAAATTTTCAATGTGAGCGTTTTTGGTTGTGTGTCACCGGAGTCGGTATCCTCGTTGGTTTTGACCTCCTTTTTCACTCCTAAAAGTTCTTCTTCCAGTGAGTTCTGAACTGTGAGTTTAATCACTTTACTTCTATAGTGGAAAAAGCTCTGGAACCAATCGCATAAAATGTCTCCAAGGACCCAAGTTCGATTATTAGCACGCCAAAATGCAGTTAGTTACGAGTAATCTGCAATCTATAGGAGCTTGAGTTTTGAAAGAGAGGAAAATGTTACCTGTTTGCATTGCCGCATCAGCGTAAAACCGAAACTCATCTGCGTAAATAAAATTAAGGTGTCAAATCTTCAACCGCGTATAATCGAAACCGCGTAAAATAAACCTGCTGAAAACGAGGGTCTACTGTATTACTTTTTGAGATATATCAGTCACAGATAAAAAAAAAAGAAAGGAAAAAAAACATTCGATTGCTCCACCCTCTGGTGTTATTGGCCCCAAAATCTGTCCCCCTGCTGCTTCCTAACATTTTATTTGATTCCGTTCATCATTTTTTTTGAGCAATGACAGTCACGCATATCGATGAAAACGTTCAGTTACTCCACTATCTTAAACGAATTGACGCAAAAAAACCACGCAGCCCTAAATCATATATGGGTACTTGCGGGTATCGTTCGAATTCTTACCACAGGTTTAGACGTAGAATGGCCCCAAAAAATCGGTCACATACAAACGCACACTATTCTTGAAGAAAAGTTTTAAAAAATTTATCGAAAGTCAGAACTGAACGCCGTCAGAACGTTTTACAGTTGGTAGATAGCGAGTCACAAGAAATAAGATAACGTAACGCTTGTATTCTATTTGTTTGCTGAAAAACAGCCGAGAGTTGCGAATCAAAACGGAATAATCTTTTTAGAATTCATCAAGAAACTCGGTTAGTTCAGTCCCATTTTTAACGAAGACATTCATTAAAGGCAGTAATCATTTATTCTGCAAATTTGGTGTTAAACAGCATTTTTGTACACTTGCATTTTTCTTACCAACTGAATGAGCGAATTTTGGTTCTACAACATTTTGGCCCGGCGACATTTTGGCCCGACGACATTTTGGACAGGCGACATTTTGGACAGGCGACATTTTGGCCCAGCAACGTTTTGGACCGGCGACATTTCGGCCCGGCGACATTTTGGCCCGGCGACATTTTGGACCGGTGACATTTCGGCCCGGCGACATTTTGGGCCGGCGACATTTTGGATCGGCGACATTTTGGCCTGGCGACATTTTGGACCGGCGACATTTTGGCCTGGCGACATTTTGGACAAGCGACATTTCGGCCCGGCGACATTTTGTCCCGCGACATTTCGGTGGCGACATTTTGACCCCAAACCAAATGAAGGTGATGCTTTTAACGGGTCTGGGTCGAAATCCCGACAGCCCAAACCCCGACAAGCCAGAATCCCGACAGACGGTATCCCGACTGTCCGATATCCCGACAGGGCCGAAATCCCGACTGTCCAGAATCCCGACTGGCCAGAATCCCGACATAGTCAAAATCCCGATAAGTCAGAATCCCGACATCATCAAAATCTCAACAAGCTCGAGAATCCCGATAACAAAATCTAAATAGAAACACTCAATTTTGCTTAATAAAAGAAAATTTTTAACTAAATCCTAGCCGCCTTCGGCGGGCGCCACGTCCTCGACACATGTTCAGTTTTTAATATGTTTACATATTACTTAAAATGTTCACTTCTTTTATACATATATTACATACATATAAACACATATTACATATATATATATACATATACACATATTACATATATGTAACATTACACGATTACACGTATTACATGTATAGTTTGCATATTACACATTACTATTTTTGTGATCTCTTTATTTCAAAAGAGTTCAATATGAATTCAAATGACATTTGGTAAAAGCATGGAATCACATGTGATTTGGTGCTGAATGGTCTTTTGGTTCCATTTTCTCCAAGAGGGTGGAGTGCGACGTTTTCTATGTCATGCGAGACTTCTATATCTCAAGAAGTGATTGACGGATTTAGAAAAAGGGTAGACCCCAGAAGGTACAGATGATTCAATTTGGTGCCTATAGCTTTAGGAGGGCGGAGCAGTCGAACGTTTTTCTCTCATTATTTGTGACTGCCATGTCTCGAGAAGTAATGCAAGGATTAAGACAAAATTTGGTCTGCAGACCTTGTATAACACAAGGTGCTGATTTTTTTTATTTTATTTTATTGGTGTTTATCCTTTCAAAGAGATGGCGTAAACAGATATTCTTTCTCGTTTACTATGACTGCTATTATCTCAAGAAGAAAGGCAAGGTTTCAGACAAAATTTAGCGTACAGGTGCAAGTTTATTTAAACTGGCCCTGTTTCTGTTTTGTTATTTTTTTAATCATTTTGCGAGAGTCATAATTAGCGGGATTAAATAAGCAATGAAAAATAAATTTAATTTAAAATTTTTCTTAGTTCGCCTCAAGATCAGCCAAGAGAAAAAAATAAAGAGAATATGAGCAAGCTTAAAAAAAAAAAAAAAAAAAAAAAAAAAAAAAAAAATTCTAAACTAGCAAAGTATTACATATGTTCCTAAGAACGTATAGACTCCCGAAATATCCATTTTGACGTTTCCCAAGTTAATAACAGCGAGTTTTCTCGTGACGTCTGTATGTACGTATGTATGTGCGTATATGCGTATGTGTGTATGTATGTCACATTACTCAAGAACGGTATGTCCTAGAAAGTTGAAATTTATTACGTAGACTCCTTTAGTCTTTTAGTTGCCAAGTTTTGTCGCCAACTTGGCGATTTTTTTAAAATCTGGTTTCAATGTGACCATTGTTGGTGATATTTAGAGTTAACTCTTGAATCACATTAAAACTGCAATAATGGGGAAATAACATTAAATAGGTGTAAAAGGAAGTTATGTGATGCACACATCAGCTCGTTTTCTTTGTGATGTAAATACCCGGGACATAAAATAACTAGCTGATATGTGCATCACATGACTACCTTTTATGTCAATTTAATTATAGTAGTGCCTTGGATTATGCAAAGAAACACTTTAAATATTTTTGTTGCGAACCGGAGCAAAAAAAACGTTTATACAGATTGGTTTTCCCAAAATTGGACATTTTAACGTAATTTAATGGTCAACTCTCTGAATATTACCAATAGTGGCCAAAATAAAACCAGATTTGGAAAAAAAAAATCGCCAAATTTGTCGCCAAGTTGGCGAGAAAACTTCGCGGCTGAAAGCTTGAAGATATATCTCCAAGTTTTTGACAAATTATAACACCACTTAAGTTAGCATTGAAATTAACAATGATTTCCCTCCAAAAAGGTGTAAAAAAAACCCCTTAGGAACATCCGAAAGCAACCAAAAGGGAAGGTGCACAACTAGACCCCACTACGAGTCTACGTACCAAATTTCAACTTTCTAAGACATAATTTTTTTGAGCTATGCGAGATACATACACACATACATACGGACGTCACGAGAAAAATCGTTGTAATTAACTCAAGGATCGTCAAAATGGATGTTTCGGGTGTCTGTACGTTCCTACGCATGTATCCACGTGTGGTTGGGTCGAAAGAAAAAACTCAACATTCATTTGGGGATAAGCAAAATGGAAATTAAGGCCGATTTTGGAGTGAAATTTTTTTTGCGAATACAATACTTCCTTTTTTGTAAAAGGAAGTAAAAACTGAATTAGCATTCTTTCGAAATTTCTGTAGTGAAAATTTACTAGTTGAGGGGCTTCTAGGCCTTATTGGGATTTTTGCAGGGTTGAGGAGTTGGAGAGCCTTCGACTCCGACTCTTTTACTCCAAAACCAGTCCGACTCCACCAGCACTGGCAGAGTTGTGGACTCGGACAGAAAATGACCGACTCCGACTCTTGAAATTTTAAACCTTCGACTACAGACTCCGACTCCTCAACCCCAAAACCAGCCCGACTCCGATTTCTACTGCCCTGGATATTGGACAGTCAGGACTTCGTTTTGTCGGGAATTTGACCCTGTCGGGATTCTGGCTTGTCGGAATTTCGATCCTGACGGGATTTTGGTTGGTCGGGATTTCGACCCTGTCGGGATTTTGGTCTGTCAGGATTTCGACCCTGTCGGGATTTTGGTCTGTCGGGATTTTGGTCTGTCGGGATTTCAACCCTGTCGGGATTTCGACCCCGTCGGGATTCTGGTTCGTCGAGATTTCGGCTGTCGGGATTCTGGCTTGTCGGGATTACGTCCGGATACCGCTTTTAACGATTATGCAAATCTTAAATTTTTCTATATGGATTTTTTTTTTTTTTTTGTTTTTTTTTGTTTCAGTCCAAGCTTAGATAAACAAACCAAAGATGGGAGTACAGCCCTTCATATTTGTGCTCTAAGAAATCAAGCAGAGTGCATGAAATTGCTTCTGCGAAGTGGTGCTAATCCTCAAATTGAAAACAGGGAAGGAAAGACTCCATTAGATATTGCCAAAGAAAAAGACTTCCTTACTTGTGCTGAGCTGGTAAGTAATATTGAGAAAAAATTTAATATATCTTTTTTTTTTTAATGCTTTCTCATGAATGCAGAATAAAATATGTGTTACCTTTGTACCTACTGTAACCTTCATCAAGAATTAAAAAAATTATTCATCAATTGTCTGAGCTAAAAAAAGCACAACGGAAAAAACATACAACAAAGGTCTTTTGTCAGAGGTTTCTTCATCCATAAGTTCATTTATTTTGCCTTGAAAAGGGTTTCCTTGTAGCCTTGAAACATGTGTATGCAATGATTTTCAATTTTTGTACAATTAAACATTGTTATATCTTAAGATAAAGATGGGGGACAAAATAATATGAACACCTATGAAAAAGTATGCGGTATTTCACACCTATAGTACAGCCACACCACCTGCAACAGAAGTCTGCCACCTGGTGAGCGTGAAGAGGAACCTATCAGTGTCTTAACAGTAGTCACAAATGCTGCGTGCTTGGTTCTAAATTTCTGTAATAAGTTGAGATGTTAGATCTTACAGAATTCCAAAGAGGAATGATTGTTGGGGCGCGTTTAAGTGGAGCATCAGTTACGGAAACAGCAAAGCTTTTGGGGTGTGCAAGAGGTACGGTGTTAGAGGTTATGACAGCATACACGAAAGAAGGTAAGACGACGTCTTCAAAGCACCACAGTGGTCGAAAGTCAAAGCTTGCTGATAGAGATAGAAGAGCTTTGAAGCGCATAGTAGCCTGAAATTGCAAGCAATCCTTATCCGAAATAACATCTGAAATGAACAGCCATCTCCAGGACCCCATTTCAACAAAAACTGTCAAAAGGGAACTTCATGCTGCGAACATTTATGGCAGAGTGGCAATTCGAAAACCCTTGGTGACAGCAACTAATGCTTTCAAGCGACGCCAATGGTGCAGAGACCACAAAGTTTGGTCCCCACAGATGTGGCAACAGGTAATATGGTCTGATGAATCATCATTTACCCTATTTCAGACTACCGGGCGCGTTTATGTCTAGCGAACGCCCTCAGGAGCCTTTAATCCTGAATGCGTCTTGCCGACTGTGAAGCATGGGGGTGGCTCAATTATGGTATGGGGTGCGATATCTTGCCGTGGTCTTGGGCCACTTGTTGTTCTGCATGGGCGTGTCAAATCTAATCACTATCTGAGCATTCTAGAGGATCATGTCCATCCGTTTGTCCAGACTGTGTTCCCTGGAGAGCGACCGCTCTTTCAAGATGACAACGCCCCCATACACACTGCCAGATGTGTCCAAGAATGGTTCGAAGAGCATGACAGTGAAGTTGAACATCTCGCCTGGCCCCCTCAGTCTCCGGACTTAAATATTATTGAACATTTATGGGGATATTTCGAGTCCAAACTTCGTTCCCGATTTCCACCTCCATCCGGACTTTCGGAATTAGAGACCATTCTGCAGGAGGAATGGCTTAATATTCCTTTAAATGTTGTCCATGACCTTTATGCATCTATACCCCGTCGCATTCAATCTGTTCTTCAATCAAAGGGTGGTCCAACCCCCTATCAATAAAGGTTTTTCCTTATTTCACAGGTATTCATATTATTTTGTCCCCCATCTGTAGCTTTGTGCTGAGAAGTAAAGTAAGAATGAACAACGTCAAAAAGCACAAATTGCAGATTACTGCAGACGTATGTTTCAAATCCGTGACTCCTAAGGTTGTACTGTTTGGTAGTCAGTAAGAGTAACAAGGTTGGAAAATACTTGTGTGAAGTGTGAAGAATTATTTAAATTATTTCATCGTTTTTTTCATACGTACATTTGAAAGTAAACCCCTTGCATTTTCTTTCTTATACAGTAAAACCTGTAAAGTTGACCACCTTTGTAAGTTAGCCACCTGTCTAAGTTCACCGTTTTTGTCAGGAACGGAATTAGTCCTATCTTACATAATGAAGGAAAACCTCTGTAACTTGACCACCTCTCTATCTTGACCACATGTCTATCTTGACCACTAATATACACCAGCTTTGGTTTGGAGCATTGTAAAAACCCCTTTGTAAGTTGACCACTTGGCAAAAGCATTAGATTGTACTAAAAGTTTTATCAGTTATGGCTCGAATAAGCAACCAGACATTTAAGAAAAAACCTGGGAACTTGTTATGAATTTTTAGGAATTGTTAATTTCAAGTAAGTAGTTTTTAATAAGCAATGAGATTTTTTTTTTTTTTTTGATCGACTTACAGAAATTTTAAAATTGTATGATACCTTACACGTCATTCTGGTAAATAACCTCTAAAAATGTTCAAACAACATTTTTCTTGCTGTTTTAAAGTAACGTTAAACAATGAAAGTGAGTTTAAAGTGTTCCAATTAGTTAAAAAATGAATGCATGGGGCAAGAAATTGAAATAAAAAAAAAAAAAATCATTACTATTCTCTACAAGTTGGCCACCTGTCTAAGTTGACCACCAAAGTACTGCACTGCAAGTGGTCAACTTACACAGGTTTCACTGTATATTTAAAGTGAAAAGTATCACTGTAAACAGTGAACTGTAAAATTCTGAATTATGCAAATGTTCCGTACTTATAAGGTAAGGAAACTAGAAGTTTTTTTTTAAAAGGTTATGCCGTCAATTTTGTTAGCTACAAAGCTCGTAGCCATGAAATTCATGCTGTACATTATAACATACTGAATAAAAGATTTGCTTTTAAATAAGTGTCTTCTGATCTCAACAGACGGAAATTGTTATTTAGTTATCATGGTGAGTGTAAATTATAAACGCTTTTAGTGGTAATGTATTCTACAATAAGAATCATAAGTTTTTATGAAAATGTGAGCCTCATCTTTTGTTGAATTTATCTGTTTAGCTAGAGCATGCAATGCAGAACAAAAAGACCTTGTTTGAAAATGTAAATATTGATTGGGGTTTGTCGCAAGAAGATGGCTCAACAGATTTCAGTGATGAAGATGCAGATGAGAAAGTAAGTTTTGTATTTTTATTTGTTTCTATCTTTTGTGAGAGTAATATACAATAATTTTATTAGGTTTAATTGAATGATATTTTAAACATTTCCTCAATAAAATCAACTGTTGGTATAAACCCGAATTTTTGTTTTATGAAGCAATAAGTTAAGAAAAAAAATCATGGTATTCTGCCACTTGTTATTTAATTGTTCTAATGTTCCAGGGAGGCCAAGTAACTCCTGAACATGTAAATCGTTCTCGGCCGTCCAGTGTTGTTGGGAATGAATCTTTAACGAGCAGGTCCAGTTCTGTAAGCGAAACTGTGAAGCAAAGTCCACTTGTTACACCACGCACAATGCCCCCACCACCTCCTCCACAAAACAAAAAACCATTTAGTAAGTTACCTAGAAAGTTTATTTCTTTAAAATGTCAGATATTTTTAATTTATTTCTTTTATAGGACTTTTTATTGTAAGATAAATTACTGTCATATTTATACGTTTAAAATATATTGATTATTGTTTTGGTAAATAAAAGTATAGCTTCTTTAAATTACAAAAAATTAATTCTAGTCTTAAATGATTTTTAAATTTAGATGTGTAAAATAAGAACTTTGCAATAGTAGTCGTAAATTTTGTATATTGCTAATCCTGTGCATTTATCACACTACAAGTGAAATTAGGTATGGCATTAAGCTTTTCTAGAGCAGGATAGCTAATTTTAATCTGTAAGTGATTGCTTTTACATTGAGCCCACAACTTGCTTATTAAAATAGTAACTTAAATTTGTCTAATATGCTAGCAGAAATTTTAAATTATAGTATTTAAGGAATCATTATGAAGTTTTAAAATATGCTGCATTGGTAACAGTTGCTGGAGTATTTTATTTTATAATATTGAAAAATATACTAATTTACAGTTCTAAGTTATTATGTAAACTATTGTAATTTGAGTGGTTTATTTAAGGGGTCTAAGGACCTTTAACCTTCAAACTTTTAGACTTTTTGGAAAAAATATATGTTATGCATAATTTAATTCTGAACAATTTGACACCTTTTTTATTACAATATGCAAAAAAAAATTTTAAGTTATCATAAAAATGCGTAAACTTTCCCCATAGAGATTTATGTTAACAGACTCTGTTTAAGCCTCTTTTTCTCAGGTGCCGGGTTCTTATTTTGTGTGCGTGATATCTCAGAAAGTTTCTTATACATTTCCGTAGAACTTTTCATGCATGTTTTTCTGGTTTATTATTATGATCTGAACCTTAATTTTAACTGAAAATGAAATTAATGTTAAAAAAATATATATTTTTTCGCCCAAAATTTTGGAAAATTTTGATATCAACTAATAAAATTTCAAAAAAATAAATAAATAAACAAATATTAATTTAAAAGAAATAAATAAATTTCTGTTCAGATCGTAAAACTAAACCAGACAAACACGTATTAAATGTTTTAAGTAAATATATAAGAAACTTTTTGAGACATCACGCACGCAAAACGAGAAACCAGCAAAACCGGCACCTGAAGAAAAGAGGCTTAAACAGCAGCTGTTAACATAAATCTCTATGGGGAATGGTTACGCATGTTTACGATAACTTGAAAAGTTTTTTGCATATGGTAATAAATTAGGCATCAAATTGTTCAGAATTAAATTATGCATAACATATATTTTTTCCAGAAAGTCGAAAATTATGAAGGTTAAAAGTCCTTAGACTCCTTAAATATTAGGTTCTATAGATTAGGGCTAATATTAGCATATTGTTGCAGTTTGCAGAATTTGGCATGTCTAATGACTTGTCATTATGTGAATGTCTAAAATATTTTTATTTCATTGGATTATTAATATACTTATAATGGTATGAAGGTTTAAATAAGCATAATTATGAAACAAATATCGAAATTAAATATTTGAATTGTTTTTATTTTAAATTTACTCTTCCTTGTAGCAAATTCTAACTAAAATTGATGAAATACCAAAGAAGTGTTTACAGAAAAGGTATTTTGGGAAAATTCTTTTGGGTATCTAATTGTATGCATAAATTTTCACTTTGTGTGGACTTAAATAATGCATGCATTGAATTTTGTTTAAATGTTATAAGTATATTTCAGTGAAAATTTAACTGCATGAATTCACATAAAATAAACTTTTAGTCTCACTCAAATGCCGTTTTTTAAAAAAAATCTGTATGTGTGAGTGTGCTGACAGCTCATAGGTTCTTTTTTCTTTCTTTCTTTTTAAAAGAAATTAGAGGATTTAATCTTGAAAATGAGACCCTTCATCCGCCATTGATGCAAATTTCTAACTGACCGTGCTCAATGTACATAGTAGTTCTATGCTTAAAAAAATCAACTATTTTACATTGTAATTCATTCGAATTAGTTGAAAACACTTGGCCATGTACGTAAAAACGAAATTGAAAGACGGAATATACTGCCATGGGAAAATAAAGAGCAATATCTGCAAATTTTTCCTTTTTTTTGTTATCTGTTGTACTTTAGTTTCACCCTACAAGCTTGCTTATTTAATTTCTGCTAAAAACAAAGCACGAAAAGAAAAGTGCCAATGAAGATTTGCTAACCGCATGAACTAAAATGTGATTCTGTGTACCTAGATTATTGTAAGATGCTTAACTGTAAATTTTTGCAGAGTTCTTGCAATCTTAGTAAGAAATGCAGCATACAAGCATCTTAGCCACCATGCTGGTTGATGTTAAAGAATGAATAAAGATTACTTTAATCTTCACATTATGGTTCCTTTTATTTTTAAATCATTTTAAATCTACTTCATTTCTGCATTGAATAATTTTCTTTTCTTTAAACAATGAATCAATTCATTCATTTACTAATACTGTAGATTCTGTCTAATCTGAACACTCATGGGACCGAACAAAAGTGTTCAGCCGATTGTGGGGCGTTCATCATAGAGGAAGATTGGATAATGGATGTGTATTTGCCGTGACCATCAAAATGTGTTCAGAATATTGGGGTGGTCACATTAGGGAGTGTACAGACCAAGAGAGTGCACTATTTCTGCCTTGTAGTGCATGGTAACAAGATAATTTCTTTGGTAGTGTGTAACTTTTTAAAATTATTTTTTTTTTTTCATGCGTTTTGAATTTTTCTTTGCTATCTTCAAAAAAGGTACTTTGCTCTTCTTACCTTTGTCAAAAGATATCTTTTGATACAAGGGCAATGATGACAACTTTTAGTCTCCAATCTATAAGCAGGGCTCCTCACATTCCCTAAAAAGTCCCTATTTGCTTTGAAAAAAGTCATTCTTGAATACGCTTTAAAAGTAATTAGGTCTTTATGTATTGTTTTCTTACTTAAAGGCATTAAAATAATTCTAGAAGACCTAAATTTTGCTAATGTTTTAAGCTTAGTATCTGGACGACCGAGCCTCGCTCGGCTTTAAAAGGATTATTTTTTTGTCAACTCGTATTTTTTTTAAGGTTCAATACTTTTCCAAATATACTTGAAAAGCTTCACGTTAACAAAATATTAAGCACTCGACCTTCTTATAACACTTAAGTATCAAACAAAGAAGATTTTGAATGTAATTAAATCAACATTTTGTTTTAAACTATCTGTTACATTTGTTTCCGCTATACAATTTTCTTGTCGGTAATTAAAATATTTTGACCTTGGAGCCAGTTTTTGCTATGGTGAAATCGGTTTTTACCGAATACTTCCTTCCATACTATGATGCGTTTTACGATTTTATCCCAATCGAGGATTTTCTTTTTTAATAAGTACTTTTAGTGTAGTTGGTCACTTTACGCCAGAAAATGCTACATAGAGCATGATATCCATCAAAACTAATGATCCACAAACCATTCCAACAAATGATAACAACTGTGTTAACAAAACATAAAGTCTCTAGACATATGTTTTTTTTGAAACAAAATTTAGATGTGTGATTTAAAAAAAACATATAAAACTATTTGATGTGTAAAAAAGGATATAAGTAAATAAAATAAGAGGGTCAAGCAATAGTTTTTGCTTAAAAAAAAAAAAAAAAGCCTTACATCGACTTACATAGTGCTTTTGAATTTGTTTTTAGTCAAGTGTGATTGAAATGAGCCAAAGTGGGCTAATATCAGCCAAGCCTGGCAACCCCTAAGCAAGTTTAAAATTTTAAAGCGAGAAGAGACATATTTTCATTGTTATGGTCGCAAATCGTCTGCCTGATGCGTCAATTCACAGTTTACTTCAAGGCTTAACTTAATTAGACTTTATATTAAAAAACTTTTTTTTTGTAAAAATTCGCGTTTTTACAGAAAAAACACTGATATAGATGAAATTAGAATGCTAAACTACAATTAAATCCGAAATTTCACCGAAATCGTTAGAGCCGTTTCCGAGTTAAGAAATATATACATACCCACAAGAATTGCTCGTTTAAAGATATAAGATGTGTACGTTGTTTAGGTCATATTGTTTTGAATACATATATAGTGCACCTCAGGATTGTCAGAATTGTCTTTGGGTAAGTCCATTTCAAAACTGGTTGAAAATAGGAGAAGGTACAGAGGGGTTGCTATAATAAAGCTGTGACAAAACAAGTTTTTTTTCCTGAAGCCTCTTTGTTTGCTTATAATAAAAAATAATTAAAAAATCAAATGAAAATTCTTATGATAACCTCCCCAGTAATGTGCACTCTGTGGAAGTTTTGTTTAGCTGATCCTGTTTACTGCCCTCTTCATTTACCAGGGATTTCATATTTTGGGACTCTTTCCAACAAGTGCCAATAATGCTGAGGCAGACTGTAAAATGTCAGTTAATCTTAGCCATCAAATAATATAAATTTGATAGTTCCATTTTAAGATCAGATTTCCGAAATGATTGCAGTTCGTGTAATTTTGTGACATATAGGTCCAAAGATGATTTTGATAGGAATTGCTGAGCAGAAAGGATTTTTATTTGTATTTAAACACTAGTTATATAAAATCATGTTTCTATTAACAGTAATAAATGGAAATGTGTGAATGAATATTACATATAAATAATTTATTGCAAGTATTATTGCTTAATGCGACAATCATTTCTGGCTCATTTAATTTTTTTTAAATTTTGCCTAAATGAAGTTGAAGATAGAGTACGACTTGCAGTCGAGTCTGATCTTTTTGAAAGACTTTGTATATGCCGCATTACCCAGGGTCCTAGCCCCTGCCAAATAAAATCTGTCTTTCAATGGCTTAAAAACAGCTTTTGCAATTTCATAATTTCCATAGCTTCTTTGGTATTTCATTAATTTATTCCATTCCCACTAACTGCTATACCTTTTGCTCCTTTTGCTTAGACCTTAATGTTTTTAATTTCCCACAGTCCCTGGTTTGAGCTCCCATGGGAGCATGAAGAAACGTGCAGCTCCCCCCTCAACCTTCCCAAACTAGTGGGCAACAACAGTCCTGCAACTCCCTGCCATTCCCGCACTCCTTCCGACCCGGGCCTTACCCAGACCCCCTTCGGGGGTCATCCATCGGCGAAATCATTCCACAGACCTAGTTTCCTGCAGCTCGCATTCTAGCAACAATTCCAGCACGTCTATAGACTTCAGCTTCAATGGTGATAGCTTAAGGCTCCACCAGACAGCTGCAATTACCTTTGGTAGGAAAATAGCATCCTATATGAATTAGTGATGGGGAATAAAACGAGAACTGTTGAAAATCAAAATATCGGGAATCGAGTTCTTCCGATAGTCAAGATCTTCCGAAATCGAGAACTCGAGCCATTGATAATTGAAATCTTTTGACATCGAGAACCTGAGTGTTTTATAATCAAGATCTTTTGAAATCGAGATACCACGAGCAATTCAATAATCGAGATCTTTTGACATCGAGAACTTGAGCTGTGCTAATTGAAATCGTTATACGCAAAATACACCGCCACCTCAGTTATTCCATCCGAGGACTGCAAGTTTCGTGCTTTTTAGCACTCATCAGCTTGGAATAGGAATCAATATCTTGGCTCCCTTAAGAGGATTTTCGCCTCCAACTCATGTGATTCCTATTCTGGGCTGATGAGTGCTAAAAAGCATGAAACTGCTGTAATCGGATGAAATAACTGAGCTGGCGGTGTATTTTGAGTATTTCTGCCTTAGCCCTGACTTAGGGCGGTAACTTACTACAAAATAAAATTGTGATAATCGAGTACTCATGATAATATCGAGTTCTCGAGTGATCTTGAATAATCCAGTGATTCGATTATGAGCACTCGATTATGCCCATCACTAATATGAATATTTACTCCTTTGTATTTTGTTTTCTTGCTCCTTAAATTTTAACTCATTGCTTGCTGCTAGAGCTGTTTTGTTTGTTTTTTGCTTGTCTTTTCCTTCTAATCATTCCTTAACAAAATGGGAAAAGTGGAACAGGAAAGTATAATGGTGGAGGCTATTATCATACCTGCCAACTTTATAGATTATTTTCTCAATTGTTGTTATATATATATATATATATATATAAAAGAAAAAAGAAAAAAAAAACTTGCAGCATTTATGATTTTACTCTTTTAATGCATTTTTTAATGATGATTTCCTTTCTTCCAATCAGTTTTAGATTTTTGATATTTCAGTAAAATTCTAGTGATTTTTCACAACACTAGCCAAATTTCAGCATTTTTTGATGACTGAACTATATTAACTGAAAAATTTTAAGTCATAAAGATTTGCTTATTTAGTTAAATGAATGGATTATATTTTTCACTGAATTGTTAATGATCTGCTTTTGAATTTGATAATAACTGGATTATGTTTAGATTTTAATGAACCTAACTGGATTGCATATAGAGCCCCAATAATCCAAGTTCATTCTAACTAACACCAACTCGGATTACTGAAAACTTAAATTATTCAGACTGCATAATAAAATTAAAGTACAAAACTCAATTTGGTGTACAACCAAAGAATAAAGAGATTAAATAGTAAATATGTATTACACACATATTTTCAAATATAGATTTCAAAAAAAAAAAAATATTGTAAATAATCAAACTAGAATGACGCAAGTTAGAAAAAAAAGCCGAAATTCTAAAAAAAAGAACACTGGTTTTGACATGCCGATGATTAATTGATGATAAATTTTAACAGCTTGCAAATAAGGAGGGGTAAAAGTATATTTACAACACTAATAGAGCAAGAGCCCCTGAGCATCAGACCTACATCATTGAATAAAAAAAAAAAAAAAAACCCAGTGGCACAACAGCCCATGGGGGACAAGGCCTTCTGTGCCCCTTTCAGTCTTCCTGACCAAGAGCTCTGGGGTGCTAGGCAGATGTTCCGGTTTGGTGGTCAGCCGAATTTAATATGTTTCGATTAAGAACATTTAAGAGCTAAAGATAAATTAATTTTTACCAGATTTTTATGGTCCATTACCTAACTCGAACTTTTCAATTTTTGATTGTTGTGAAGACTTGTGAGCTAACTGTATTTAACGAGTCATTCAGATCCTGAAGGTTAAATTTTTTTCCATGTTTAAACCATGTTTTTTCCATGGTTAAACTAAAGATTGCAATATCAAGCTGACATCTCTTTTTAGCAGTTTTAGTACCCGAGGTGAACCGTAAATCAGTATCGGTATTATCATCTGTTCCTAAAAGAATTGCCAAATATGTTAACATCAATAATTTTCATGATGAACTTTTCTTCTGTTTTGTTATTCACTTTTTTCTTTTTTTTTTTTATATCTGTGACTAAGTTTTCATTCTTGTTTTTAATATTAGCACCAGGTGCCAAACAAGTGCAGCCAAAATCTTCTGAATATCCTATGCTCAAAAGGTATAGAAAGTATTCTATATTTCTATCAGAATATTTTATTTGAAAGAAGCCTTATTTATTAGATAATATTCTCTAAGCAAAGGCAAAATAATCCTACATATGTCAATTTTTTAAATATGCTTTTGATTATAAAAACAGCTCAAAGTTTTGTAAAATTATAAAGAATGAATATTAGATCACACACACGCACATAACGGAAAATGATATGAGTTTATATTGCTTGCTCATAAAATTTTAAATGGGTTTTTTTTTCATAGAATGTTTTTTTGAATATAAATATTGTTGAATTAGTTATCTAGCTTGCAATTTATTCTTATTACAATAGCATGAACTAGTGCATTGAAAAAGTTCTAAAGTTCACAGAATCTGTTAGGTTTGTAAGAAATAATTTATAGGTATTTCTATTTATTTATTTATTTTTTTCATTTATATCTTCTCCAGTCTGGAAAAAGCCATTGTTTCTAACACAGGGTCACTTCAAAGACCAAAATGTCCTCCACCACCTACGCCTCCAGGTAAAAAAAACGTATTTTCCATCCGCATTTAATTTTATTCAATTATTTTTTCTTCCATTTAAATCCCAATTGCTTATACCGTCATTAAACTGTTTCATTGACCATTTGTGTATTCAATAGTCACTCTTGTAATTTAATTTTGAGATATAGTCCTGCAGATGAACTTTTGGGGGATACAATCAGACCTCCATATTTCAAAGTAGCAAATTGCCAGGAACAAATTCGGTATATATAAATTTCGATGTATAGAAACGATTTAAGTTTATCCTAAAAATCTCCTAAAGCATTAAAGTTAAAGCTAATTTTCACCAACTGTAATGCTCTTTCATGTTTTTTTAATGAGTTTTCTGTAAGTTTCGGCACTTTCCTTACAGTTTTCGGATTTCTCATAATAGCAAGGAACTTCGCTTGCGAAAAAACTAAATTTTCCAGAAATGACATAGATTTTTGCTCTTTCATACATCTTCATTCTTCTTTTATTTAAATTGAGCCGCAACATTTGGGAATTTTCGTTTTGACAATATAATCGAGCGAAAAGTAAAAAAAAATCAAGCTACTTAACTTGAATGATTTTCACTGAAACTAAAAATACAAGGAATAATAATCAACTGACAATAGGGATAACTTGAAACTGATTTTTACTGTATTACTAGTTGCAACTAAGATTTTAAATAAACTTGAGAGAATTGGAACAACGACTTATCTACATGCCTCTCAACCCTAGATTCCTAGTGAGTTTCATAGCAACTTTTAGTAAACGTAATTTTCTTCCCTAACCTTCATTTTTCATGAGAAAAGCAGTCTAAAGTGGAAAAAAAATCTATGAATGTAAAATTTTAGAGATTTTTTTCGATATATAGAAACAATTTTTCTATGTAATGGACATGGAAATTTGCTCGTACTTCAATATATAGAAAATTTTGATATGTGAAAGTTCAATATATGGAGGTTCGACTGTATTTTCTATTCTTTCTGAAATTAATTGCTTATCATAAACAGGCAATAAAGTATAATATTCTTTTTTTTATTCTGTTCTGAAAAATACAGCGGATTATTACTGCACTTGTTCTGAGTTTTATGCTTATTGTGTAGTATATTACTAGAATATTATGCATCAAATATATTTTAATCAAATATATTTTTTAGAAAATAATTCTTGCCAACATATTTTTCTTACTGTAGTACAATTGTTGGATTTTTTTTTTTTTTTTTTTTTTTTTTTTTTTTTTCCCAGTTGCTTTAAATGAAACTGTAGAGACTTTGAGCAATGGACAGTCATCAGACAGCTTACCTCAGTCATGTGACTCAAACAGTAGTCAAAGCCAAACACCTGTACCTCCTCCAAGAAAAGTTAGTTTTTTCACTTCTAACTATAATTATCTCTATTACACAAGTGTTCAAGTTCTCTCTTTTATGATTTCTCATGATAAAATATGTTTGTCTTCTGGTTATTCATTATTATTTTTGAAGTTTTAGTTAGTGAAACAAGTAGAATATTATGCTAATAAGAATGATGCTACAAATAAGGCCTTGAGAGCAAAAGCACTGTCAACTTTTTTATAATTTGTATTTTTACGCCATCAGAAATTAGTTTGAATCTCGTCTACTTCAAAAGAATGCAGTGTGAAGTCTGGATTTACACCATTTGCCAATAAACATTAATCATAAAACGGAACAGCAGTAGGGATTTTGTGCCAAAGTAGCTACTAAACCAGTCAATCAAAATCTTCTTTTTTTAAATTGACTAACACCAATTTTGCTCTCAAGGGCTTAAATATTGACCTGCGGCCCAAAGCACACTGCTGAGTCTGAGGCTACAGGAACGAGGACTCGAGATACCGAGAACTCTTAAATTTTATTTCTTCACATAATCAAAGCATTGCTAATACAGTTAATACTAGTCTCACTTTACACCAAAGACAAGTCAGTAGGCTGGCCTGATATTACTCTTATTAGGAATTTGCCATTGACGCTTACTTGGGGGGGTCCTTGCTGAAGAATCACTCAGTGATCAGAATTACGTGCAATTGCACCCCTCAGCACCACTAAGGTTCCATCGCTTTATTCGCTTTAAATCCAAGTGTAATTTAGAAAAATTAAAGGGGGGGGGGGAATAAAATCCCTAAAGGAAAAAAAGATTAAGCAAAAGCAAATGCTGCAGTTAGATCACGTGGCCATACATCATCGTGAATTGAAGATCGCAAAACTTTGGCTATGCTTAGAAGTTATGCCGTGCTCTGCATTAAAATAATAAAAAAAAAAAACTGTTGCATATTTTTGAAAATTTTTCTTTTTTCTGAAGAAGATGAAATGTTTTTATTATTACATGGTTTAATTTTAGATACTTTTTGTACAATGTTTTAAGCAAAAAATTAAACCCATAAAAAAATGCAAAATAAAGGGTTTTTCGAAAATTCATAAAAAATATAAAAATTGCTCCATTTGAAAAAACTTTTTTTTTTTCATTATACTTAAAATTAAATTTCCTACATTTTTGTAAAAAAAAAGTGTTTTTCTGGCACAATTGGTTTGGAGTCTGTGGCATAAAAAGTACTAAAAACTGCTAAAAATTACATAAAATATTGAATAACTTATAACTAACTAACTATAAGTTTTTTATAAATAAACTAGCTGTACCCGACGCGCGTTGCTACGCCAACAAAAAAATACATCATTATACTGATTTTCATGACAATCGGTTGAACGGGGCAGAAGTTGCTACTCTGCAGTGCCACCTGGTGGCGAGTGGCTTCAATGAGCATATTATGCACCTTCTCCGTGGAAAAATACATATATATAGCAATTTTCATAATAATCGGTCCAGGTATCAAGTGAAGCCGTGACTATACTCAAATTTTGTACTCACGCAGTTTGCAAGATCAATCAATCGCTAAAAATATCAAATAGAAAAAGTTTTTAAATCTCCCTGTTGCATGAAAAGCCATAAAACAAATACAGAAAGAATTTATTTGTTCAAACTCAAGAAAAATGGCAACAGCTAACTTTCTTATCAATGAGATCTTTCACGCGAATTAATTTCTGCAGCCGATAATTTTATTCGTATTTATCCAATGGATTGTGACTTAAATTGGAATAAAAAAGGAACTATCGATCGGATTTTTTTCGAACTGGTCTATAAACATTTCCCAGTACCAAAAATAACAAACGGTGAAAGTTTCAGCCAAATCTGCCCGGGTAGTTTTTGAGTTCATGGATGACATACAGACAAACATTCATTTTTTATATATATAGATTATGGTCTATGTTACTTCCTGATAATGTAGCTTTCTGTTGTGAAAAGGTTGGTAAAAAATCGTAGGACTCGACCGATGCATCGGTGCCGATGGTTTCAACAATTTAGCCATCGGCATCGACATCGGCGGCCGATGCTAACTTGCAGTAAACATCGGCCCATCGGCCTTAAAAACATCGAAAAGCCGATGGAATTGGCCGATGTTTTCGAAAAAAAAAGACCTTTGCTGTTTTTACTTTTTAATGCAAAGCAAAGGGAGTTTACTGTTTTATATATAAAATTGTTTTACTTCTTATTCCTATTCAGAGTCACAACTGACTACAAACTGTATTTATATCGAGGACTGCCATACTAAGTGCCTTGCCTCCATTATTTTTACATACCGATAATTGTTTACTTAAACTTCCGTATGAATTTCTATTTTAGTCACCCCTGAAAGAGTTTTTTAATACTGCATTCAGGTACGAAGCAAGTTAATTATTGCGTTGTTTCTTGCGGCTGGATGTACGTATGTATCTCTCATAAGTCATAACTCAAAAATGGTGTGCTGTAGAAGGTTAAAATTTCGCATGTGGGGTATGCGTACGTTCCAGTTGTGCACTTCCCTTTTTGTTTTCGATCGAGTGTTCTAAAAAGCCTATTTACTCATTTTTTTGTGGCTATTAATTACTTATTTCAAGTACAAAAACTAATATAGCGTCTCAGAATGACGACCATTTGGTGATACACTCGATACACTCTATAACAAAAAAATCGACGCACCAAGAAGGAGTGATCCGATTGAGACGAAAATTGGTGGATAGGAAGACAATGCACATAATAGTAAATGATTAAATTCTTAGAATAATTGAATAATTTATGTCAGAGTTACAGTAACAAGTTCAATAAGGTATTGACCCGCCTCTATCCTGGATACAAGCTGAAACACGACGTGGGAAACAACCGATAAAGCTTTCCGGAGGTTGTCCTGCGGTATTTCCGGCCAAATTCGCTCCAGTTGTCGAACGAGGTTATCAACATTCCTTGCCAGATGCAATCGCCATTCCATCATATCTCAGACATGATCGATGGTAGAGAGATCTGACGATCTGGCAGGCCACGGAAGAGTTTGACCAGCTTGCAGACAGTTCATAGCAACACATGCCGTATGTTATCTGGCATTGTCCTGCTGAAAACCAGCCGAGGGGTATTGCAAAAGGAATGGCAACAAAACAGGTCTTAGGATGTCGTCGACGTATCACTGTGCAGTAAGAAAGCGCTGTGGACAGCTGATTGGACAATCACTCTGTCATCACGATCTGTTGTGACCCTAGGTCGACCGCTAACATCCTGACGCTGAAACTCTGCCATTTTCCATCTATCCTTGCCAGCATCTTCGAATCGCCACATCGCTTTCGACTCAAATGACGAGCGATTCTCCGATTTGACCAACTCCGGTCCTCTTTCAATCCAATGATACGACCTCGTTCAAACTCTGACAGTTGCTCGTAATGAGCACGAATCATGCGGCGAGGCACTTTTAAGTTGTTGAAAAGGTAATCTGTATCGCAATCAAACCGAAAGTGTTAACAACCTGTTGAAGAACTGCTCTTTATATACATCTGCTGGATGCCCAGTTTCAATGTGCTGGAGATCAAACTATTCATTTATTGGACACCAAATTTTAATCACTTGCACATCTGGTCAAAACAATCATGCCATACAAAATTCCAAAGCAATCGGATGATTGCTTCTTGATGCATTGATTTTTTTGTTATAGAGTGTATATTGCCGAATTGGAGACCATGGAAATAAATATTAGATGGCGAAAACCGTTTTTTGTGTCATTTTGTTAGATTCCCGTTGAACCGACGGTAATTTTTAGAACACTTGCGTGCTCCCCCCCCCCCTCCCTGTATTTCTGAAAATTAAACTCTAGTTGCACTTCCGAGTTGTTTAAAACTAACACCATTCATAAAATTAGAGATTTTTTTTTAAACTTAATCTATTGTTTAGGAAGAATTTCGAGCATTAATGTAAGAAATTGATTAAAGACGTTTTGAATGGTGATATAATTCGGAAATCAAAGGGACTTTTGAATTTTTTCTTCGGAAGTGCTGAAGTCGAATCAGAAACTCTTCCGAGGCGTTGGTGGTAGCTGTTCTGTACTTAAAAAAATATGAGGCCGAAGTTGGGAACGAAGTTGTAAGGTTGTGAGTTACTCCAAAATCAGCGGGTGACCCCCCCCCCCCCCCGCCCCTCACTCGTCGTTTCAAGCATTTCTTAAATATTTAGCGATTATTTATTTTGCTCAAGAAATGTCATTTTGCGTATCTCATTCTTGTTTCATCTTTATTTCGTAATGCCGCCATCTTTTTTGCATCATTGATAGCGATCGATTTTTTTCTATTGTAAGTAACTATTTTCATGTATTTTTATAAAACAATGAATGTGTTATTTTAGTTTTCATCAATATTTTTAATAATAATGTTATAGAAAAGTTTCGAGGATTTTCTATTAAGCAATTTTTTAAATTTCAGCAACTTATTGTTAAATTGAAACATTTAATTTGAACTTGCTTGTAGTGCTTCATAAAAGATTTTAAACAATGAAATTGTTCAATATTATGTGTGCAAACATCAGATCAAGTAGTATATGTATTCAGTTAATATTAACTTGGAGTAAATATCGAGTTTGTTTATCGTAGCTACGTTTTAAGAACCTCACTCTTTTCATGGCTATTTCTTTTTTCAGAAAAATTTATGTCACTGTTATAGCTTTTATGAAAAATGCAAATTTTTCTATTCATAAATTTTTAATAAGTATAAAAAATATTCCTATTATGATTTAATATTGTAATTTATCTGTTACCTTTTTCATTTAATTTCATGACAAAAAAATGTCTACGTGCAATCTTTCCACTTAAACTGCTTAATTTGTTGGCGGGTTTCATATTTTTTTTGAATGATTAAACAACATAATTTAAAATTTTTTTAACTATGTAAAGTGTACATAATCCATACATTATTACAATATTGCTGAAATCTTAGTTATATGTTTAATTTAAAAAACAAAACAAATCAGTTGGTTATTAAACAGTCTCTTTGTTTTTCTTCCCTTTTTTTTATTCTTCTTTTCTTTCTTTCTTTTTTTTTTTTTTTTTGGCTGTTCTTTTTCCATCATTATGCAACAGTCAAAAAAAAAAAAAAAAAAATGGCATAACTACATCCTATATAGATTGTACGTAGTACGATCCAAAATTTCGGGGACAAGCTGTATAAAACTTTACTCAGAATAGTTCACAATTACCGAAGCACATCCATTTTCAAAGGGTCACCTTGAGGGACTATGTACTTCTGCCAGTGTTCGTATAACTTTTGGAAACACTCCTGGAAGCCTTTTTCGCAACCTACTATGATGCAGCTTTATATTCTCCTGACGGAAGAAAGTGGCGTACATGCGAATGTTTTTTTTTTTTTTTGCTGGGAACAGGTAAGAATCACACGGAGCTAAGTCCGACGAAACGTCATGTTATTTGTTTGTCATATCAGAGTATTGATCAATCAAACCGAGCATCCTCAGCATGAAAGTCGCCTTCTTCCCCACGATGAAGTTAAAGCAGCAGCACAAGAGGCCTTTACAGGAGGTTGTGAAAAATGGCTGTCAGGAGTGCTTCTAAAAGCTATAACGAACGTTGGCATAGTCGTTCAAAGTGATTATTTTGTAGATGTGCTTCGGTAATGTGAACAATTCAGGGTATAGTCTTATATTGCTTGTCCTCGAACTTTTAGATCATACTACGCATGTATGAGTTTTCAACTTACTATTTCATAACGTTTCTGAGTGACGCAAGTTTACGCATATGAAGACATCACAAGAGAACTTGCGATAATTAACTGAGGAGGTGATCAAAATGGATAGTTTGATCGTCTATATGTTCTTTAGTACATATGCGTGTACAGATGTGCCGAAAAAACTTGTGAAGTTTAAATTGGGCGATCGTAAAATAGAAATTAGGTCGGCATTTGATTTTTTTTTATTACAAGTCCTTATTATTAGAAAGGAAGTAAAGTGAAAAATGAATAAATGATCCTTTAAATCCCTGACAATCTTATCAATGTATTTCCGTTAGGTTTCTTTTTTTTTTTTTGGCCATCGGCCTACGGCATCGGCCATCGGCCATTTGGAGGAAAACAATCGGCAATCGGCCATCGGCCATCTTTAAACAATCGACATCGGCCCATCGGCCAAAAAATGCCATCGGTCGAGCCCTAAAAAATCGGTCCAGTAGTTTTGGAGCCTATTCAATAGAAACAATCATTCAAAAAAAAAAAGTTCATATTTATGTTAATAGTATAGATATATGTGTATGTAGCTATTTAATTATCTTTTATTATTCACAAATATGTTTCTTAATCAAAAGAAAGTATTTATCCAGAACAATCTGGTACCTTTCTACTGTAAATACATATTATCATTTAAACAATTTGAATTAAGATGAGTCGAGGAAAATCTGTTTTAAAACTTAATAAAGAATTGTTATGTTTGCGAGCAAAATACATTTGAAACTGAGAAACTACACTCAAACCTGTTTTTATGCGATCTTTTTTTGAGTGGTATATGAAAATTTCAATCAAATTGGGACTCACTTATCTTTAAAACGAGTGCTTAATAGGATAATTTTGAGCAAAATTTTTATGCGATTGTTTTACATGCGGTCCTTATCTACCACACAACAACAGGTTTGAGTGTTGTTATATGTTTTATAGGTTGGCTTTATAAAGGTATTATACTGAATAAAATATTGTAAGCTGCTTTTCGCCGCTGTTTCTGCAAATAATTCCTACAGTTCATAAAAAAAAACTTATTTGTTACAGAGGCATGACACGATAAAACAAAGACGCTGCCGTGCACTGTACGATTGCGATGCCGATAGAGAAGATGAACTCTCTTTCAAAGAAGGCGAAGTGATTATCATCATTAGTGAAATAACTGATGACGATGACTGGATGGAGGGCAGTATTGAGGGACAACCGGAAAGACGGGGCGTCTTTCCGTCTAGCTTCGTGCACGTTCTGAAAGAGTGAGCTATATAAATGCAATATTGTACCTTTGCTCCCCCGAAAACCTTTCAAGGGCCTTTTGTATAATCTTTATGAGGTTAGTCTTCCGGTATGTTGGCTGCCCTTCGCACAAACTGAAAAGCTTTTCTTTTTGGTACACTATACTCCTATGAGATTCAATTAACTATTTAATGAAATCGTGTGCAAAACTTGCTTCTTTGCATAAGTGCTTTTTATCTCGTTTTGTTGACGTTTCTTTCGTATGATCAAAATATTATTTGAAATTGCCAGTGAGAAATTTGTGTTAATGATCTGTTCTACGTATTGAAGTATTTTTTTAATCATTTGTTTTTTTGTCTTTGATTTTATGAGTAATCATTTTTGGCCTCCCATTCTGTCACAAGTATTACTGAAAATGTGTTATTTGATTTGTTATTTTATGTGTTGGAGATAAATATTTTTCCAACAATATGTTGTGAGAAATAATTTTGTCTTGAAACTAGTCATCTTGTAAAAAAAATTACAAGACATCTTGCTTTCTCTTTGTGTGTTAAATATATTTCCCCCCTCCCTAAAAAAAGTATTTCAGGTGTATATTTGTGGAAGTGTTTTGTGCTCAAACTTAATATTTTTATTTTATAATTCACGGAGATATCACATAAGGACATTTTTTAATACTTTGTATGACATTTTACTGTTTTATTTGTAAAATTTCTCTTGATTATTTTTTTCAATTCGCGTGAGAGTACAGTCGAACCTCCATATATCGAAGTAACAAATTGCCGGAAAAAAATTCGATATATAAAAATTTCGATGTATAGAAACAATCTTATTTTATCCTAAAAATCTCCTAAAACATTAAAATTAAAGCTAATTTTCGTGTATGAAACCTAATTTCTAATTTATACGAGCATCGGATTAATTGAAAGTTAATTAAAAAAATAACAGAAATTACATTTTTGCGCCTTCATACATCTTTATTCATTGTCAATTCAACTTGATCCGCAACATTAAGGGATTTTCGTTATGACAAATCCAGAGGAAAGTAAAAAATTAATCTACTTATCTTGAAGGATTTTTACTGCAGCTAAAACGACTAGGAACGACAATCAACAGACAAAAGGGATGACTTGAAACTGATTTTACAATGTTACTGGTTACAACTAAGACATTTGATATAAACTTGAGGGAATTTAAGAATTCTGGAACAAAATAACGACCTATCTACACTCCCTTCAACCCCAGATTCCTTATGAGTTTCGTAACAACCTTTAGTGAACATAATTTTCTCCCCTAACCTTTATTTTTCATGAGACAAACAGTTTAAAGAGGAAAAAAAATCTACGAATGTCTTGAAAAAAATTCGATATGTAGAAATTTTTTCGATAAATAGAAACAATTTTTCTATGTAATGAACATAGAAATTTGCTGGGATTTCGATATATAGAAAATTTTGATATGTGGAAGTTCGATATATAGAGGTTCGACTGTACTTTCATGTTGGTATGAAGTTACTAAATTGCTCTTCATAATTGAAATGAAATTTGTGTGCTCTTATGCATTATTTCAATCACATGAGTCCATTCTTGAGTACTAAAAATTCGAAAATTAAATTTCAAATCCTACCATCCTGAATATTCTTATTTCAATCACTATTGGAATCAAAACAATTGCATTATAAATCAGAATTGTGATAAATATTTACAATTTTTATTGCATCTCTGGAATATATATATATATATAAAACTAAAAAACAAAAGAATTTAAATGTTGTATTTCGTAATTTTTTAAACATGTACTTGTCACATGTTGCATAGTATACTCTTGAGATTACATAATGATTAACATTACAGTGTAAAATTTTACCTTGAATTAAATTTGCTGTGCCAAATTGCATTACATCCATTTGTTTTCCATGTTTATGAAAGAATACAAAAGGAGAATGGAAGTTTGCTCTAAAAATGGGGAAAAAATCAAAAATGTTATGTGTGTGCTTGAGAACATTTGATCCCTGTTTATCAAAACACAAACATTGACTGTCTCAATCTTTGAACATAATTTTAAAACAGCTTAAGATATAAGTTACAAAATCGGAGAAAAAAAGTTAAAATAAAATAAATAAATTTGTAAAGTTGTGTGTTGAAATTCAGGATCGCATTGGTTGACAGCAATCTGTGAATACAAGTGATGTTACAAAAGACGTAAATATAATGTGCAACTTGGTTATAGTTAGGCTTGCCAGATGTCCCGGTTTACAGACAAATCCCAGTGTTCTGACCGGTTTACTTCATGTCCCAGTAAAAGATAAATTTGATTATAGATGACCAAAAAAAGTCTAAAACTGATTTAATTGTCAAAGATTATTTGGAGATTATTTGCTATATTAATTACTTTGTCATTTGTTACATTAACGTGTAAAATTAAAAGCAGATTAACTTGTGAAATTGCCAGTGATTAGTAATATAATTGTAGTGAAGATTTTTAAAAGATTAAAACCAAAAAAGACCTTCTGAACAAAGTTACAGCAAATGAGAAGTACACGTAAATATTGTTCAAGTTTTTATTCTGCACTCAAAGTGTTTCAGAAAAACAAAAGTAACTAAAATATTAATGTGTAAGAAATAAAATGTTGTAATTTATCTGCTTGTGCAGGGGCAATGGCGCCCATATGCAACATTTAAAGGGGGGCTCAGATATTTTCCCCATGGTTTAGCAGGATATTTTCCCCATGGAAACCAATTTCAGTACAGATTAGTAAAATTTGACATTTTAATGGATTTATTCATTTATGGCTGGAGAACTTTTTTTACATTTTTGTAAAGAAAAAAGTGCTAAAAGCAAGGAAGTTCTCATTTCTAAGGGAGGGTTTGAGCCCCCACTTGTCCCTCTATATGGGCACCCACATGCAGGGGTGATTGTAAACTCAAGTAAAATTTTCTAAAAACCATGAGAAATTTTCGAAAAATATAAAGCCTCCCCCCCCCCCCCCAAAACTCTTCAAATATACATACAAAAGTTGATTAAAAATACCATTTTAAAAGTTTTTTTTTTATACTTAAATAATTTTCCAGTTTTAGAATGTGTTGTCAATCCAAAATTATCGAAAATGACCACCCAAAATTTTTGGATAACAAACATTCCTGTGCTTGTTTCATTTATTATTACTCCTGGTTTGGGTTCATAATTAGTAACCATTTATTCATAGCTTTGAGAATGAAATACTCTTTTCTAAAACAGTCTAAGAACCGGCTAAGAGTGTGACACATTTTCATGCTCGTTATGGGGGGGGGGGGGCAAGCCTAGTTTAGTGATAAGTCTTACAACGCCAAGAAATTTTAATCCTTTTCATTCACCCATAAACAGTAATGATGACTGTTCGTTACCTTTCTTGGCTGTAGCATCATGAATATTCTGTTGCTGAAAAAACTCTCCGCATTTACAACAGTTTCTCTGTAAATTTTCTTGCAAGTTTTCTGCAAAAATTTAAGCAAATTCTCCTTCAAATCTTTAGTGTCACCAAAGAGGTTCTGGATCACTATTCATTATGGGTCAATCACACTTGGTCATTATTTCAAGAGGATACTAATAAGCTTCTCTATGAAGAAAAATCAAATCACCAAATGCTACCTTCTGCTAACCTGTATATTCTGGTGCAGTTTTTAATGGTGTGTCTTACTGGCGTATTTCAAATTTTAACATATGTGCTTCCAAAATTATTTGACCGGGATAAACCTTTTTTAAAGCTTTTCCTAAAGCTAAAAGTAATAAGGGTAGTGTATTACTATTGGATTCGTATTTAGAATGTTGAACTGTAATCTCTTTTCCTTGTACTTCTAAAGAAATTAGCCATCTCGAATCTTAATTTGCAATAAAATCGTTAATCTTAACAGTAGTAAGCATTTCAATTTTTCTTGATTTAGAAATGAGTTTTTTCTTTGGTTTTTTATGTTACTGAATTTTTTTCCTGCAATTATTTAGAAATCTCAATCAATTAACTTATTCAACGATGCGCACAAAATAAATATTGACACATTGTTTGCACAATAGAAGCTAGCCTGCAACAACTGCATTTCGTCTACTGATTTACCTGGAAACAAGTACCTGAAATCTTAGTCTATGCAAGGACCAATTTGTCTAACTGTAGAGCAGGTTGAATTTTTAAAGTTTCAGTTTGTGAAGCACGCTCACCTTTGTGCTTTGAAAATACATCCGACTATTTTTTCCCTGAGCTATTTTTAAAAATACTGATTTTGCTTTTGACAATAAATGTTATTTAATTTTCCCACGTACGATTCTATTTTTTTTTTTTAATACTGATAAGCAGCTCAAATATATGATGTGTAATAGATGTATTTTTAAATTTTTTTTTTTTTTGGCAATATAAATAGATTTCTATTATTTGATCACTTAAGAGCAAGAGAAATCCGCTCAATTTTTCAACTATTTTGCTGAATAGATTTATCAATTGATGAACTTCCAATTAATCTGAGTCAACTGTACTTAAAGTATTAGATCACAGATAAATGTTAGTGTGATCTTAAAAAATTGGTGCTGATTATTTACTTTCCATTGTAATACTATGTATGATATATGAGTAAAATATCTGAACATATGTATGCCACAAATTGTGCTTAAAATGTTTTGTCATGAACTATATTATTTTTGTTTGGTGAAAAATTAATCAGTTGTTTTCTTTAATGTTTTCCTTGTAGTTTGGATTGTTCAAAAAAAAAAAAGGAAAGTTTCATTTTTGTTGGTTTTGCTTTGTTTATTGTTATTAGTTCATAGTTATATCAAAAAAGAAGAAAAAAAATTAATGCTCAACACTTTCAAACCTTTTTTTGTTTGTTTTTGTCTTTGTTTCAATCTGTCAAAAAATTATTGATGTTGTAGCGTCATGTGATCACTACCCTTTCCAGTCTTATATTATCGATTGCAGCAAAAAAATTACCTAGCAGTTTAAACATATGGACAAAGAACAACGACGCAAATTTTTAATGTCGGCCTGGGTCCGATATAGGATTGCAAAGTGTTAATCTAGACAATGAGTTTTAGTTCACGCATTTTAATTGCAAGATGTTGACACACATTCTGCAAACATTTTAGCAAATATCACATGAAACTGAGCTGCAGATTCCAACAACATTCTCACTCGATCATGGCAATCGCACTACATCATGACCTAGGTTTGCCAGCATGATGTCCATAATTGTTCTCCCTTCGCCAAACTGGCTCTATGTAAAGGTGAGGATTTTACAGATTTCAATGAACTTTTAAATGTGTACTAAATATATAGTTAATTTCTTTTAACATAACAATAGTATATTTTTTAAATGTTGTTGCATATTTGTTTTCACAATTTTCGTAAAATATAGAAACCAATAACGCTCCATAATAAATGTATCCCACTTTCTGCCAAAAATTAAAATGTCAAAATCCTTCATTGTGGCAAAATGGGGAAAAAAAATAATAATAAAAACACAGAATTATTTAGTCTTTTTATATTTTTTAATCTCTTATGTTATTTGTGAAGCTCAGTGGCTCAGTGGTAGCACTTCCCACTCCCCATGCTGCAGGCCCGGGTTCTATTCCCGGGTTGGGCATGGTTGACTCAGCCGTTCATCGCTTCAGTGGATCGATAAAATGAGTACCAAATGTACTTGGGAATCAAACACTGGGGGTTCCCTGTTAGGCTGACCACCTAACAGTAACATCTGCTTTGCACCCCAGAGCCCCTGGTCAGGAAAACTGAGTTGAGCACAGTAGGCCTTTGCCCTTTCGGGCTGTTGTGCCTCAGGGTTTTATGTTATTTTTATTAGTTGTTCTCTCTTTCAATTTTGAAATTTTCATACTTTGTGTACATTTTAATCAAAATAGATGAATTTTTCAGTATTGTTTTTTCCTCGAGCTTATTAATATTTATTTCATACATTGTTTTTTCTCCATTGAAAATTTGAGCTTTATTTTTAACCAGCTTATCTCCAGGAGTTGCCCAGGTATTTATGATTATCACCTGTCTCACAGACAATTTAAAATATGAATTATCTCTACATAAAAGGGAGAAAATAGCATCCCCTCCTCACCTTCTATGTATAAACATACAGCAGCATTTTAATTTATTATTCATTTTCCTTACTAGTGTTGTTGCACGGTTCTTTGATAGCCTGATACAACTAGAGTTTAACCTGTTGGAATGGTATAAGAAGAAATATTCCAAATGTTCTAACTGGGGCACAAACTTAGAAAAAATGTCATCCGGTGTATTTTTCTCATGTGGTATAAATTTTAGGAACAAAACTGAAATTCGTTTACATAGAAAAGAACAATTTTGGTTCTAAATTAAATTTAGAATGCCATAAAACTTTTATTTCACCCCCCCCCCCCCCCCCGCCCCACACCTCCCCATGTGAATTCATTGTCCTACATAAACTAAATGTAACATGTACACGAAAAATCCATATACTTCATTTTTGTGTGTATGATTGTGATGATTGAGAAAAAAGTTTTTCTTGCTAAATTATTGAACAATAAATGCTATTAGAAACACTGCAACTTAATGAACTCTGCCTTGCTTAAGTGTTTCATTTTCACACTAAATTCTTATTTTGAGCTTTAAAGCAGGTATATTTTTTAATTTAGAGCCTTATTTATATTGTCTTTCACACGTTTTGCCTTTGTTTACAATTTGATTTTGAGTACTTTTATTCAATGTTTTTAGTTACTTTTTGTTTCAATTACAAGACTTCACAAATTAATTAATGTGCCATAGTTTATGCCTTTTAGTGTTTTTTCATACTTTACATAGTACAAAAGCCAAAAAGAAGGTTAATTTTACATTTTATATTCCTTAAAACATTGACTTGTTATGATTTTTTTTTTTAACTATTGAGGAAGTGATTGAGCATGTTTATTTTGGTTTGTTAAATGATATCAAGTATTAGGTATTGACTTCTTGGTATGTTTAAAAATTGTTTTCTTGATTTGTGTGCATAAATATGTAAATATTGTAGTAATATAAAGTATGTGTTTGTCGATAGCGAAAAAATCATTCTTTGCAAAAATATTATACAAACAAATTTTTGTACATTTTTCCACAATTTGTATTATTTGATAATACGAAAGCCACTGTAGATATATATATAAAACTAGTCTAGACATAGGAGCACATTCTTTGACTCCTTCAGATGCCTAAAATACTCATTCCATTATTGTACATTGTAAATAGCAATTAAATTTGTACTCAACTCCTTTTCTAAGTTAAATATAAATAAGAAAATGTATATGTGTATAAGAGTTACTGTACTACCAATTTCACTAGTTACTTAACTATTTTGGAACAAATTTTCAGATATCTCAAAACTGGAAAATTTCCGAAACACTTCATTATTTTTAGGTATTGTTACTTCATTGTGTTAATTAATAAATAAATGCAAATTGTATGCTGCAGTAAATAGAAAATGTTTTATAATATATATATATATGAAAAAAAATTAGACAAAACATGTCTATCAATAAATAGCTTATATTTTCAGTGTGTGGTTTTATTTTGAAATCTTCATTGAATATGGTACCTAAAATCATGAGCTTGCTTATAATTGTTCAATTCGTTAAAAATTATTATTGTTTACCGCTTATTTGTTGTTGTTGCTAATCCTCACTGATCTGAAATCAAATCTGGTCCACGTGAGTTCATTCGCCATCTATCTCTCTCTCCAACATAAGACCAGGTCTGTTCAGTATGTCCTCATGCGACAAGGCAACACAACAGAGGAAGTGCTCCGCAGTGGCGTTGCGTTCATTCATGGCCGCACTTAATTCTTATAGGCCATGACAATCCCTGAAACTTTTGGCAACAAAGAGGACACTACAGGCAATCACTGTTTTCCATTACGTTGCCTTTGATAGGTGGATGCACAGGATTGGGTTAAGCGCCTCTTGCGGTCAAAATGGGCAACATACGAAGTTTCGAGGATTTCAAGAGCAAATCATAGTTGCATCAGTTTAACACAGAAAAGTCATAAGTTGTCAACGCCTGTAAAGTGTTAGTGCTATCTAGTGGGGCCATTGTTCATTGCACTTGGTACATCTCGAAAAAGTCTTAACACCATGATAGAATCTTACTGATCTAAGGTGATCAGAAGCCAGCCGAGACAAGGCTGTCTGGCCCTGCCGGCAGGGTTGGCCAGATTGGACCCAATTGGGTTGGACCCAATGGGTTTTTTTTGAAAAAACCCATTTAAAAAAACCCATTATTTTTTAAAATTTTCTGAGAAGTTTTTTAAAACAATAATTAATTTAAATACTTTCACAATTTAAACTTTTTTATTTGTTCTTCACCACAGACAATGGACATAAAAAAGGAATTTTGAACTTTAATAGTATTTCTTAACTCTTAACGGCATTAAAAAAATACTTCAAAGATTTTAAATAAATATATTTAACTTTTTCTTTAACTGGTCAATAAATAACTCAAATTTTCTGGACTAAGTCCTGTCACGTCTGATTTTCTCGATATTTGTAGATTGTACAGAAGAAACTACGCTAGCTATAAGTCTTTCATGTGAATTATTTTCTGCAAACCAACATGTCACAAATCTCAAATAAACAACGTATATGTTTTAGAAACTAACAGGTTTTTCAAACGGGCGAACAGAAAACAGAATAGGATGTACAATACTTTCATTATCTTACAAAAAGTTTAATATTTCTTACTCTGTACACAGAAATAGAAACAGTCAACATAAAGTTCAAAGAAATGTCTTGATTAAGCTGAATTCAGTAAAAAGGGATTTAAACTACTTTGATGTTCTACAGTAGTTTTGCATAACAAAATGAAATACAATAAAGTAAAATGCAAAAAAAAATGTAGTAATTAAAAACGAACAATAGATTTTATCACTCGAGAAGTAACTTTGCCCTAACTGTTGGTAATCATGGAAACTAAAAAATCTTAAACTTCACCATTTTTGGGTTTCGTTGTCTTTTTTACTTTTCTTCAGAAAACGCTGAATTTTCCAGTATTTTTACCCCAAGGCAATTTTTGTGCTTTGTCCATATACTTACACTACAATATGCTACAAGCACCCCCCATTTTCCCTAAAAAAAGACCAAAAAAAAACCACATTTCTTTTAAAAAACCCAGCTTTAGTTGGGTTTTTTTGGGTTTTATTTAAAAAAAACCAATAAACCCTGGGTCCATGGGCTTTTTTAAAAAAACCCGGGTTTTTGCCAACTCTGCCTGCCGGTCCCATCTGAAGCCTACAGCTCTACCTGGGCCAGAGGCACAACACCAAGAATGGGATGGCGGATACTTATTTGTGCACTTTGCCAGTGGTTCTTAAATATGAAGCTGCAGTGCAATTCCAGATCTAACCAGCAAGTTGCATCTTTTAAAAAGGTTGGTCTTTACTTTTCTGTTTAAACATCACATTTCTGTTTAGAAGATAACTACAAATGCTTCATGGAAAAGCGCAAAAGTCGTATCAGGGTCATTTCACAGTATTTTGGACAACTGTTGAGTCCGTAATATGACACTTTTATTGCCATAGCTATTTAACTTACTGTTTTATTAGCACAATATTTTAATTTGAGTTTGTGTGTTGGGGGGACAAACTCAAAATAAAATAATGTGCTAATCAAACAATAAATTAAACAGATGTGACAAAAATAGTTATGTTATGGACTCTACATAGTTGCCCAAAATACTCTGAAATGATCCCTCTGCACTTTTTTTTTTCAAAATTGAGCTGTCACCTGGTGTTAAAACGTTTACGTTTTATCTAACTACGTTTTACGTTCTTTCGCATATAGAAAATATTTTGAAAAATTTCTGAAAAAGTGGCATTTGTGTCAAATATATGGAGTTTTAAAAGGTAAGAAAGCTATTTCTCATTTTGAGCTCAGCAGTAGATGTCACTTTTGCGCTTAGCATAGCAGTGTAAAGATGTGCTAACTGGGAAAAGAAATGATAAAAATGTGTGCAATTTGCTCTTTAACATGTCCACTGTAGCAGTTCTACATGCCAGCACAAAAACTTCCATTAATTTGTCTTTGTGCACAATTTCAAACACTCGTCAAGTTTTACTATTTATTTTGGAAACATTTCGCATGAAAATGTTTAGCATCATTTTATGGTCACCTAAAATATCTCAGTATTTGGCGATAACATCTTTTCTTGACGAAAATTAGTAATAGACAGTTTTACAAAGTAGGGAGGGGGAGCATTGCCCAAAGTATCCCAAAACAATTACCGCAAATTTGGTAACATTTTAAATTGCTCCAAAAACCCACAATAATTGAAATTTCCCAAAATAACTAAAGCAAGTACAGTGAGATTACGGGCGGCTACATTTTTTTAAACCATTTGTATTTCAATAGCCATATAGAAAAAAATTTTAGACTGTGTTCAAAAAAAAAAAAAGGAAAAGATATTAACTGATTTTCTTTTAAAATAAGTAAAATTTCATATTTTGGAAATTCTTCAAATTTTTATATGCTTAAATGTCGTTCTTTCGTTTCTAATTGAATAATATTTCTTTCTTACGAATTTCGTTACTTGATGCTATTTTGCTTTTAAGGGTAAGGAAGAAGCTCGATTTTTAAACACATCAAAGTGGTGTGTTATGAGTACTTTCAGTAGAAACAGAAAATGAATGAAAGTAGCGATTGTTTCTCAATTATTACTGACCCAGGTAACGCCGGGTATTTTTGCTAGTTAACCAATAAATAAACACTAGAAATCTTGCAGATAATCTTGATTGAAAAGCAATTCAGCATAGACCACCACTAGCAGGAGTGAAAGTTTGAGAGATTCCAAAGCTGCTTTTTAAAAAAATTAAGACTCAAAAGGATGGGCATTTAAAAGTAATAAATTATCTGTAAATGAGTTAAATTTTGGGAAGTTTAGATTAAAAAAAAAAAATTTCCTGATTATACTTAACAAAAATTCCTACCTGGTGATGAAAAATTAATTGTTAAATGCTGTCAAATCCCTACTTATGCATTCCAAGACCCCTCGCGTAAGTCGAGATTTCGCGTTGTGGAGAAGAGTATGTATATGAATTTTTTATTAACACGCCCAATTGTTTTAGACATTTTTAAACGCCTTTCAAGCTGTTTTAAACCATTTTAAATTATACATTACCGTATCTTATATAAAAAGTGGAATTTTTACTTCATTAAAAAATAAATGCATTATTTGACACAAAATATTGATACAATGCACAAAATCAATGATAACGTTGCACTATAATAGTACTGTGCTACAGATGTAATAGTTATATCTTAATATATAAAAATCTTTTGGCGGACGGACATTTGTCACCATAAGGCTTTTAAACGGCTGGACCCATGTTGTAAAATATTTTTGTGTGTAACTAAACTGGCGAGCATGATTTCGAAGCCTGATGGATCGAATCCGAAACATTTTTGTAATTAATTAATTAATTTAAACATTGGATGGTTATATCTCACAAATTATTCATATTTATTTTAACCTATTATTGAGCGAGAACTGAAATAAATATTTAACCCGTTGCCAAGGGACAATAAGAAAGCCAGCTCTGCTTTTTGTAATGAAATTTCCTACTGTGATTTGTCAATTGAGAATAGATAAAACGTCGAGAGAGAGAGTGAAGCCTTCATTTCTTGAACGCAACCTTTTTAGGTCAGGTTATATATTTTACAGTAAAGTACAGTGGACTCTCTCTTTCTGAACACTCCCTAATGTGAACCCCCCCCCCCCCTATATTCTGAGTACATTTTGATGGTCAGGGCAGAACTCCATGGACTTAACATAGGCTGACCTCTCTGTACTCTGAATACCCTATAATATGAGCACCCCAGTATAATGAACGCTATTTTTAACCCCCTTCAATTTTTTTCCTCTCTATAAACTAACCATGTTCACAATCAGTACTCAAGAATTTCCAGGAAAGCTTGAAATATTCAATTTTATCACAATGATGGAAGGGGGGATTAAGGGGAAGATGGAGAGAGGAAGAAGAAAAAATTTTTTTTGGATATTACTGCATCACATAAAATCATTCAGCTGAGCAATATGAGCCTGATGTTTCTGCCACTAAACAATATTTCAAGAATCCAACTATTGTATCAAGTAGTATTCAAGACTTAAAGTACAAGCAAAATGCAGCTGAGAATCAGCCGAAAACATTTTCACTTGGATGATAGCATGTATCTTGCATGAGAATACCCATTGCAAAAACAGATTAAAAATTACTCTTTTCTTCTCTCCATGCATTGTACCAATAGCTGCATTGTATTATTTCATTTTTTGAATGTTATGTGAACCTTATTTTAATTAAAAAAATTAAAAAATAAATGCAAGGTGCAACATTGAGTTGAATTAGACATTGCACTAGCCACCAATCCAAAATTCAGCATCTTACTCAGTAACTGGTATAGCTCCACTACGCAAGATACCATTATCAAGTCTCCCTGTATAATGTACACCCTCAATAATCTGAACACTTTCGGTCCCGTGGGTGTTCACAATAGAGAGAGTTCACTGTACTGGAAGAAATCAAGTTTCTTTCACTAGGTTCACGCAAAACGTTTCTTCTGTCCTTGTAATTGAACCATGTGACGGAATCGGTGCTTCTGGTTTTCCTAACGAAATGATCAGAAAGTACCGTACCTAGCAACATTTGTTTATCAGCTCCTCATTTATTTACATTTCAAATCTACTGTAATTTATTGTATTTTTAGTTTATCTGGCAAAATATTTCAAATTGCAAAGAATTGTTTTTGGTTTTTAAAGAGTGTTTAGTCATTTTAGTTGTAGAATGTGTTTATTTTACATCGGGAGGGGGGGGGGGTGATTTTCGCTTATTCACAGAACAGTTTTTACCTTTATCGTTTTTTTTTAAACGATATCCTTCGATTGTTTTATTCTTTTTCATATGGGAGATGTTGCAGCGGGATTTCCCGTTTGTTCTAGATGGGTTGTTAGTTTTTTACACTTAATATCTGAGGACGATTTTTATTCTTTGAGTATGGTGGAAAGGAACAAACTATACAATCTATGAAGATCTTTCAAAAGTATGCGAGAAAAATAGTTAGTAAAACAACTGATCAGCGGGCATTAGATAAATCAAGTTGTAATAAATATACGCATTCTGACACCAAGCAGCTTAAAGCAATTTCTTTTTTCGTATTCTTTTCAACAAAACGGTTCTAACACTTGATGGTTTATTGAAATTTTTAATCTTTTCAATTTACAAAGTTTGAACAGAACAACGTCTGTCGGGTCCTCTAGTTTATAACTAAAAAATTGAAGATTATGATTTAAAGTGCACAATTAGATCGTTATTCTAATATATAACACCCCTGTGTCAAGGTTTCTATAATCCACAAACAGGAGTAGCTTGCAATTCCATAGTGTTTGCACTTTGCTTAGACACTACTCTGCGAGCTTTATATTAAAACTATAAAAGTTCTGAAGTTTTATGGAATGCTTTTTCGTGACTTTCAACTGTACGTATGGAAGATTCACTCATACCAAATTGTCGTGCTTCTTTTGATCCACTTTTTTTCCAAGCGTATTGGATCTTTACCTTTTCTAAAATTGCCTCAATTTTTCGCTTTTTCTTTCCATCTTAACAAACTTTAGATGAAACAGCGTGAATAGGTGCCACAGTATTTCATCACCTTTCATATTTAGAATTTGAAAAAAATCAAATGAAAAATATTTGAGCGGTTATTTTTATGCGAAATAATGCGATGTTTCGACTCCTGTGGTATGGGAACTTGCGGAGTCAGTGATGCTTAAAGAATGCAAGTTCATTCAGGAAACCAATATTTAGTAGTTGACACTTAGGACCACGATTCCTTTCCAAATATTTTCGTGTTGCGATCGAGGAATTCACATAAGCTCTAAATGTTTAAAAAATCGTAATTCTTCACTGTGTTTGTTCATATTTTCTGTTTTTGAACACTTTAGAAGCTATGAGTTAAATTTATCAATTTTTTAAGAACATTAATTAACTTAAAAAATGTTTAAGTATTCAATCCTTTTATTTAAACTAAATTTGGGACACACATCCCTTTCTATTCAAAATTTGCCTTGAGCTTGAGAATTTTTGCAATTTCAACCCCTGACCACTAGTGTCAAATGCTGCTATTGTCACACCATCATTGATTTGTTTTGGTATGAAAAGCATGTTTTTTATGTAGCAAGGAAAATTGCACTTAAAAAAATGGGTTTTATTCATCAGTGGACAATTTTAACATAACAAGCTAGTTTCTAAATGTATACAGAAACCATGATGCCTATTGCTAACACATTTGATATGGCTTTTAGATTTTGCTAGTATGTACACTAAATCTTACAAAGACATCTACTCTTACATAACTTATTAAGACATCAATGCTATTTTCCTATTAGTCAGTGAGCAATTAAAATAATGTCAAACAAGAATATTAAACAACTGTTTGTACATAAATCGTTGCATTTTCAGCTATACACATGTCCTATATTACATATCTTTTTACAATAACAATTTTACAAGCAATCTTATGGGGCACAGATATTCAAAAAGTTATACTCGATGTCATTAGCTTCATGAAAACAAATTCAATTAATGCCAGTTCATACAGGCACTAAATGGAATGATAAAGGAATAATTAGAGCAATGAAATATGAAAATGGGGGAAATCCATTGAATGATAATGAACAAATAGTCTGTTGCGCTTTTAGAAATAACAATTAGCATTTTAAAAAGCTATAATGTACTTGACACACATTACAAATTAGGTTATCATGCATAAAAATAGAAAACAATTTTCCTCACACCTTTTCCATACTTTTTGCACATGAAACTTATCAACATAAAAATAGATTCAACAAATATAAAATCCGTATAAGCAGCGGAATGTATAGTTAACAGACATATAATCTAATATAATACATTTTGACTATCCTTCAGGAGTTAATATGGTTAGTATCAATAGTCTAATATTACGGCGCAGCCTGCAAATAAATATGTAATAAAGTAGAGTCCCAATTACGGCATCTAGCCTCATTTGAAGGGTTTTTTTTTTTTGTTTCTATCCAGTGCACTGAGATTTTAAAAATAAAAAAAGAAGGCAATCACAAATTTGCTACAGAATCTAACTTTGTGATTTTCTGAAGAAAACCACAAAGTTCATGAGAACCCTGAAAAAGCATTTTATGTCGACACAGGGTTATAAAAGTTTAGCAATAACTAGAATTATCATCAAATAATTTTGATTGATGAAATCAAGTATATGAACTAAGTACGAATTATATTTTGATAACCTTTCTCCTCATTGTAAAAACAAACACATCCAATTTTGATTACACAGAGCAGTCATGAAAGTGTTATGAACTGGCTTTCCCGTCAATTCAAAAAATGATTTAATGTAGAGAAATGTTGTTGCAGGGCGGTTTGTCGCATTTTTCTTCTTTAAACATTTTTGCTTTGCTACATTTTGTTTATTGGTAACAAGCTGGTCAAATTTGTTTGGTCACTTTGGGATTCTATTCTACCACAAACAACACATTTTTCAACTGAGTCTGTTGTTTAATATTACATACAAGAACAAACAATCGCAATGAATTCATTAAAAAGTTTCCTGATATTACATGTTAGTTTAAAATAAAAGTGAAAGGACTACGTTTTCTACAATACACAAAACTAAAACTACAAGGAAAAGGAAAATGAGTTAATTTTTTATTCAACCTTTTTCAACTCACGAACTAGCAAAAGCTTTTGAAAACATTTTGCAGACCGGTAAGGTCCTTGCCTACTTTTTTCCATTTTTTTTTTCTAATTTTTATTTTGTTTAATTTTTTTCAAAAAAAAAAAAAAAAAGACAAGCTTGGAGACCATTAAAAGTTTAATAAATCTTTTCATCCGGAGATGTCCCCCCCCCCCTTCAATTTTATAATGTGATGATAGTAAATAAGTAAATAGAACTTTAGTTGGTTTTACAGAACTGCCCACAAAAATATTTAAAAGGTAAGTAGTTATTTATGAACATTTGCAAAAAATCATAGAAAATAACTAAAATTGTAAAATTCTTGTAAAGAATATATAAATTTTTTTTTAGCAAAGTATACTTTTTTAATGTGGACAAGAAAAAGTTCTGACCAGTGAATTTTTTTCAGCGGACCGGTAGTCCGGCTAAACCACAGGTTGAGAATCGCTGCTTCAGATTATTTAAAACTCCCAAAGAAAGAAATCTTTTTACAAATATAAAATTGTTCAACAAAACCACTTAAAAACCTGCAGAACACTATCCATTATATATTTAAAGCAACATGACACTGCAAGAAAAAGTACTGTTTAGAATTAGATAATTATTGTATTGTGATAACTAAGAAATAAAACATTTCCAAGCAGAATTTAAATTTTCCTTTTTTTCAACCCATAAAACAAGTATGCTGTAAAAAGGCACAGTGATATATGGTTGATATACCTTTAAAAAATATAATAATAATATTGGTTAAGTGAAACTGACATATATGCAAGACTAATTTGAAATAATATTGTATTAATGGTAAAACGTGTCTACTACGTCAAGTTATACTTGTCTACTACGTCATATTCCCATTTGAACTATATCAGAGTTTCCCAAACTGTGGTCCGCAGACCCCCAGGGGTCCACAAGTTTATGCTAGGGGGTCGGCATTGCTACCCAACTTAAATGATAAATATAATAGAACAAGTAATGATATTTCAATTTAGAAAAAAAAAAAAGGTTCTTGCTTAAGTACATGCAGGTGATGCAGCATTTCCCTCTCCCCCTCGGAAATAAATACACTACACATTATTATTATTTTTTTGTGTACATGACAAAGTTCATATTGTTTCAAAACTATATTACCATAAGTAACCGTAAGTAAGAACCATAAGTAAAATGCAAACATTGAGGCACTTATTTACAGCTGGGATATTATACTTTAAACAATACTTTTGCTCAAAATTTAAGACTAAATTTAGTAGTCAACATTCAAAATTTCAAACAAAGGCTGAAACAGATCAAATGCTGTAGTTTGCAGTCGATTTTTATAGAGTATCACTGTTTTATAAATTTGTTGCATAATATTCTTGCGTATATTCAGCAAAATCATTTGAAGTGAAAGTAAACATTTAACGTTAGATTTCCATACAGTCGCCAAGTTTTTGGCAATCATCCTTTCATTCTAGCCAAATGGTCAAGCTCTAAAATATTTGGTGCTCAGAATAAATTGAGATTATTAGCCTACTTCATACAATATTGAACTCGCACCTGCTGGACTCTGTTGATGTAGTTAGTATGTGGTGAATTGATGAACAAAAGCGGTGAGAAAGGATGTAGCACTGGCGCAAGTGGAATTAGTGAAAAATATACAGAACAATGAATAAATAAATTTTAGGAAAAAAAAGGTTTAAAACATATAAGAAAAAAAAATAGATTTAACTGCGTCAAATCATTTTTCTTTGCATGCGCAAGGAGGGGGGGGGGGGGGGGTCCGCAAAGTTTGTAATTTTTGCGGAAGGGGTCCGCGAGGTCTGAAGTTTGGAAACCTCTGAACTACATTAAAACTAAACTGAATTTTTTGAATGCAAAAGCATAATAATTATGTATAAATTTTACAAATATTAAACAACATTTCTGACATAAGTACATATTAACATTCTGAAATTTATAGTACAATCAAAAAGGCATTGCTACATTTCATATGTTTAATAATTACAGTACCAAGCAACAATGTTTTTCATTTAGAAAAATATAAGACAGATACAGAGATATTCTCATTTTTAGTTTGCATGAAATATGTACAGTTTGTTTCTTTTCGCTAAAAATTGTAGCATAAAAATAGATTAAACTTTCTTCTTTTTCTTTTAAAGCAAGAACAGAATTTCAGAAGTGCAGCCACACTGGATGTGCCACAATTATATGTAATATTAACGCTATTCTACAATGCTAAATGAACCTAGATTTTAAACTAACTTTCAATTCTACAAGGAACAAATAATCTCGATTTTTTTTAGCATTTATAGACATATTTTGAAACTTTTGCATTTTATAGATGCTGAAATTTATAATAAATATCAGTAAAAACACAGTTCTCAGCAGTATTTTTAAAACATTCTAAGTTAAAGTGAAATTATGACAGCAACAGATATTTAGCTCCAAAAATGCTAGATTAAATAAAATTTTCTGAAAACAGTACATTACATACACACATAAATCACGACTAAGTAAAAGGAATGAATGTTCGATGCAGCATGAGTATTTGATGTGATCTTACACAAACATAGCAATGCCCTACACGCACATAAGGGTATTTACAACTTTAAAGAGGAAACAGATAGGGGAATGTGGGGCAAAGTAAAATAGCGAGACAAAGTGAAATATTTGTTCGTTGATTCACTTCTTTTCTTATTCATTCTCTATTTTATTAACTGACATGTATACATTCATTCATCTATTTACTCATTTATTTGATCAAAAAAATCTTTAATAACTGTATAGAAAACATTTCATTTGAAAAATATTTTATTTTTCACTTTGCCCCATGAGAAAAAGTGAAAAAAATTCCACTTTTTTTTTGGAAGTACAAATTTACTGCCCTCCCCCCCCAAAAAAAATTGTTCCAATGCAAATTTTATAATAAAATATATTGTTCTTTCTTTATGCACTATAATTTTCAGAACGAATTTCCAGCTTTTTCATTTTGAAAAACTTAAGTTACCTTAATTATTTCACTTTGCCCTACATTCCCCTATTATTTAAAACGTTTTAGCGTTTTAGAAAGTTTTTATTTCTTTTGATGCATTTTCAAATCAAAAATACTGCTGAGGACACAAACCTGAACACAAAAATAAAAATTTTTTATTCGAGTAACATTGTTAGAGCAGAGTAAGTTAAACTAAACAACCATTTAAATGGAACAACACCTCTTCAACAATGCATGAAACACATAAATGCATTTGTTATTGCATCATCTCACATATGAACCTCAAAGGCCTTCACAGAATTTTCAACAAAAGGGTTTGTGCTGCTCTTGCGATTCTTGTCTATTTCGACCCATTCCACATTGAAGGGGTCGACGTACGGATTAACCGGCTTCTGCGATTCCTTTTCAGTCCTTTGAATGTCAACTAAATTGCTACCACTATCACCGGCTACCATGGGAGGTTGTTTCCAGTTGACTTGAGTTAGAAAGTTTTCACCAGAGCCCAGGGAGTTGCTACGTAGATGTGCGAAGTTTGGGCTGGCACGTCGAATAGGGGGCTGAATAGTTTTGGGAGACGGAGGCTTTGCAATGGTAGAAGTAATTCCTATTCCAGTGTGGGCGAGAGGTACGTTCATTACAGGAGCAGTGGAATTGGGCATTGGTAACTTAATTGCTTTTTCTAGAGAATTCTTACGGACTATACTTGTGCTACTCGCTAACCATTCTTCTGCTCGAGAAGATCCTAAAAGAGAAAATTTGCGTTAAAAAACAACTCGCAAAAATACTTTTCATGAAAAAAAAACTGGATGGAAAATTTTTCAAATTTAAGATATGAAATAGACTTATAAATTTTGTTCCATGTTCGTTATGTATGTTCTGTTTATGCTTTTCCCTCTCATGCTCTGAGGGGGTTTATGTATGCTTATTTTATGGTTTATGTTGGGAATTCCAAATAATATTATTAACAATTCACATTTATTTTGATATATTTGGCATTAATTAAATCCCCATTTTCTTTTATCTTGCAAAGTCACAAATGCTAATTTCAATGAATGTAACGTATTTCCCGATCTTAGACACGTGCGTGCCTTGCGTCATGAAATGACGAAATTCCTTATCTATTTGATTGGCCGCCGTTCTAACATCGGGAAATGCGCATTTCACATGCAAACGACTCTGGCTGACTATATATGTTGCTTCTGCAGCTCAGTTGCTCTCTCTCTTCTAAGGCGCCATATTTTAGTTTCATAGTCAGCCAAGTCGGCTACTTGCCGTCATGCTCTCGATAAGGCATTTTATAACTGTAAACATTATCTGCAAACCTAAAGTTTAAATAATTGAAACTTTGATTGCTTAAATGATTCTTCATTTGTCATAATGCAAATTTACAAATAATGGTTTTGCCTGTTTTACTAAACTATATATGCTTTGAGAGAACTTATTTTTGCAATATCATATTTCATATGTAAATATCTCGCCTAGGATACCACTGTATCATATCACCAAGGAGGAAATAAAGACCTAATTTCAAATACAGGTATTGATTTCTGAAAAAGACTCCAGTAACAGTCTGCAACTAAAAATGTACTAATTAAATTAGTCATCGGTGCGATAACTTCATTGACAAAACCTCATCGCACAACCAGTGATTCTTAAATTTTTTTTCTCAGTGTACCCTTAGCCGAGTTTTTAATTTTTTTGAGTCTCCCTAGCAAGGACTGGTTTGAAGGACAGATTCAGAAATGTTTCAAGGCAGTGGTTGATTTTTTAACTTACCTCTTACTATGTATCTGATTTATACATATTTGGGGGTGGGGGTTGGCACTTAGGCTACCCAGCATTTTTATCCAAAGCGAATAAAATGTAGAATTTTAGACAAAGAGATCTTAAAACCTATTTCTTGTGCTTTAGAACTTCAAATTCGTGTAATTCTGCTCGAGTACTTCCAAACCCCCTCTTCCTAACATCATTAAAAGTAAACTAAAATTGTACTTTTTGGATCTTCAGTTGCAAAAAATTACTGGAGAAAAGTCATTGAACTCATTCTGCCCCTAACACTACCTGAAATGTCTACAATGGCGTCTTTAAGACTTAAATTTTGCAAACTGCCTTAGAGAAAGCTCCCTATCATCGCTAAAGATAGTCTAAAATTGGCCTTTTTGAAACTTCAATCCAGAAAGTCTCTGGAGGGCGGAGATTTGGATCTCCATTCCTTTCCTTAACATCATTAGAAATGGCCTAAATTTGCGTTTTAGGATTTCAATTCAGAAATTTTGCCAGTACTAAGTCCCCCAAAGGAGGGGGGGATCGCCCTTCCCTTGTATCTGTCCTTGACTAGTTCAGAAATGTGATATAGGGTTGGACAATGCACTGCCAAACCCTGGTGTACATCCCACTTCATTAAATCAGTTTAGAATTCTTCTAAACTGATGCATCAATACCGCCCCAACTAAAAAAACAAAGCTCTGGTGTCTCTTGATCATAATTCACTTAAACAGCGGAAAATACATCACAAATAATTTTCATATTTGAAAACTTTCAGCAAAAGTTATCTTTGTTCTCAAGTGTTAAGTACACCTTCAGTGAAAACTTTAAGCTCCCATAGAAGCATCAGCAAACAAAATGTCTTCTCCCAAGACATGCAAATTCTAGCTGATAACAAAAAATATTGTGTTTTAAAAAGTTTACCACAAATCACTCTCAAGTTAAGTTTATGCAATAAAGCAGTTTTCTTTTTCTTTCCTTTTTTGTGTGTGTGTGTGTGTGTGTACGCAATTATCTTTTAAAGAGCAAAATAACAACAAAAATGCCCAACATATTTTGGGGTTACTAGGAAACTTTTTTTAAACGCAAAATTATCTGAACTTCTGGAAGCAAATAGATTTCTTGGGACTCCAAAATACATGTCTGCAATATTTATTGATATTTTGTGCTTTTAACAGTAGAAAAACTATTGATTTTGACAGTTTTTTTTTTTTTTTTTTTGCTTGCATTCCAAGGTTTTAACTTATTTTAAAAAAAATTGCCGATAGAGAAAAAAATAAAACAAACTGGACTCTTTATTTAGTTATTTTTTTAAACAGAAAGAGTTACTAGCAATTTTATTTTTGATCAAAATTATTTATCTTGTATCAGAAAAACTAGATGCACTTTTTATTTATTTTGCAAGTGGTAAACAATTTTTTAATTGAAAAGCTAAAATAGTAGCTGCCTTTGCATCAGGAGTGTACATAGGAATTTATTTTGGGAGGGGCCCAAGCCAAATATGAGAGCTTTCCAAATTTCAGTTTGAAAAGATTTAAATTCCTTATTCACAAAGAGCAGCTTTAAAATTATTTTGGGTATATTTGGGGTATTTAAACTTAATTTGTTCATTGTTCAATTTTTACCCACTGAGGTTCAAAATTTTATGTTGCAAGAAACTTTCTGTGCAGGTCTGTTCTACAATTAGCTTTCCATAAAATTGTATACTTAAATACGAGACTAAGTTGCTGAATTTAAAATATTTCTAATAGAAATCTCATTAATGGTTGAAATTTACTGAAACCAAATGCTGTACATTTAAAGAAAATGAATTTAAATAGTTTCTATATTACCAAATACAAGGTCAAGCTATTAATTTCTAGGACGGAAATAACTGTAAGAGAACGAAAAGCCGGGAGATCGCGGAAATAATTGCATACTGAAGAGCATTTTCTTCTGCATGTGCAGTGCAATTGGCGCCATTCTGAACAGTGGTGTTCTCATATGGTATACTCCACACACGCTGTATACTCTCAAATATTTTTTAGACAAATAGCGTATACCCTCAAGCTTCAAAAATTTTCATATAATGTATATGATCGCATACACATATTGTGCGTAGTGGATTACTGGGAGTATACCCTCAGAAAAACACATGGGAACATCACTGATTCTGAAGTAAGTGGTTCTTGTGGAAAGGTGCACTAAACATAGCTCTTCAATTCTTGTTGTCACTATAATGCGAAGTTTTTCACTTGCTTCCAGCGTGCGTACGGACTGCGGCCGACCTCTGTGTGGATCATCATTGACGCTTTTGCGCCCGTCCCGAAAGCGTTTAAACCATTCAAAAGTTCAAGTGAACTTGTTTCAACATTTCGTATGTTTCTGCAGCTGTTTTGCCCAATTTGAAGCAAAATTCAATGCTAATTCTTTGCTCCATTTTCACTTCGAGGACAGGAATTTGAGAGCTACGTTTTGATGCGCTTTTCCATGAGAACCACTTACTTTAGAATGATGCCAATTGCTCTGCACATGAGCAAGAAAACGCTCTTCAATATACAATCATTAGCACCATCTTCTGTGTGGCTTTTTGTTCTCCTACAATTACGAAAGTGCTGGAAATCAATAACCAAACCTTGTAGTTTATTTTACATGAGAAAAGACTATTTTGTTTTTGATAATTAGTGTTGAATGTTTAAAAGGGATAGTTGAAGTAATAAATGGCCTTTGTTAATTGAGAGAACATGGATTTGATGCTGGAAAATCAAAAATGGAATACGGGAAAGTAAGCTCACTCTGATCTAGACGTAACTTTAGGTTAATTTCCTTTTCTTTCTTTTTTTTTTTAAGCAAATAATCCACCCAATAGCATATGTCATGGAACATAGTTGCCGCATTCAATGGGGCCATGTACCAGGGCATGAATGTCACACACAGATTATTATTGAATCCCCTTTAACCCTTTCTGGCGAAGGTTATTACAATTTTTGAAACAAGAGGAAAACATGAGTGAGTCTAATGGATAATTTAGACATAGATTTTATGACCATTATTTTTTTTTCCTTGCAGTAGATGGTGTTCCCATTTATTGACACTGCCCATTAATGGCAGGAAAAAACCACATTTATGATTTCAAAAATGAATTTAAATCTTTTACAGTAATGTAATTGAACAGCAAACACCTCGGGAAAAATGAATAAAAATAGTCCACTGTTCCAGAGCAAATGAAAAAATTCTAAATTTGACAAATATTCCAATTTTTGGGTTCAAAAATTGGAGAAATTTGAATTTTTGTAATGCAGCTATCCATAATCCTTAAAGAGAACAAATACTACCGCTGCGGCAATTTTTGTGATTTTGAAGTTCTCTAAATTGGTGTCCATGGGTGCAAGTTTGGTGATGTGTTCAAGACGGAAAATGTTTCCAGCCTCCCCCCCCCCCATCATGTGTGCTTAAGGAAAAATTTATGTGTATAAATGTTGGGCATTTTAAATATGCCAGTTTTGGAATCTGTTTGATTTTAAAAATTAAGCTTTTGACTTTTATAACAACATGAACTTAGTTTAAATTGTAATATTTAAGTTTTCTGATATCGTAACTCCAAAAACGTAAAACCCGCCAATAACGAGGGGTCTGGGGGCTCTCCCCCAGATTTTTTTTTTAATTGAAATCCAAAAAACCCAATGATAGGCCATTTGGTAAAGTTCAGGGAAAAGAGGGATTCAAGGACTCTCTTAGATCAATTTTTTCAAACTGATAGTCCCAAAATCACAATATTGGGCGACCTTCAAAAGTATTAGCAAAAGGGGTGGGGGGTTGGGGCGCTCTGAACTCTCCCCGAAATTGAACATAACGACATTGTACTCCATCTTCCATAACGTTTATACGCTTTTTGACTGCATTATTGAAGGGATGAAGTTCAGGAACTCTCCTTCGGCAATATTTCGAAACTGAAGTTACAAAAACGCAATTTTAGACGATAATGGCGTTGTAAAAGCGTTCGGGGCTCCCCGCCATTAGTCTATTGCCGATCGTAAACATATTTTCTGCAGCAATAAAATCGCTTGGGACATAAGATTTTCACTTTTGCAACATAAATCAGATATGATCGGAAAGCCTACCCAAGGTAGCGCCAACAAACCAGAAAAGAAGGGGAGGGGGAAGGGTATGGGCGACTACTGGCATCATTCCCCCATACAGTCTTCATTTGAAAAAGAAGTCTTTATAAGATAGCAGGTGCTGAAATTAGCCATAAAAAACCACTTCAGTGAAGTAGATACATTTTTTAAATGAGGTACACTTTCCAGTATTCATTAATTAAAAAAAAAGCAATATGGAAACTGAATGCTCACCCCCAGGGAGGGCCCTGAATCAAATCCCTCTTAAGGCACTCAAATATGGCCTAAAGTGGCCTTTTAAATAGTTCATCTTCGAAAATTTATCGGAAGAGAACTCCCGAACCCTTCTTCTGAATTCACCACAAATATTCTAAATTTGAGTTTTAATGCTTCAGTTTCTAAATTTCTTTCTAGGAGCAATAACCCCCTTACCTACATACATGACTTATGACCGCCTAAAAGTTTTAATATTTTAATTTCGGAAACTTTTGAAAGAAGCTTCCTACTTCCTTTCCCCTTAAGTCATCCAAAGATAGCCCAAAACAGAGCTCTTAAAATTTCAGAAACGAAAATATTTCGAGCTGGGCGACGGAATACCCACCCCCACCCACTCCTCTTTGTGTTTATTAAAGGCACTGTAAGTTTGTGTTTAAGATTTATTTTTCTACTGAAAGACTTCAATTTCCAAAAAGTTCCGAGAAAGACCTCCGAATCCCCTAACTCTAAACTCACTCAACAATAGACAAAACAGCATTTTAAAATTCAGCATGGAGAAATTTTCGGGGGAGAGAGCCTCCCCCCTCCCCGAACTCCTTCCCTTAAGCTCACAAAATTTGACTTAAATTTACGGTTCCCCCTTTTAATCACCGAAATTTTAAGAATTTAAGTTCTTAACTTTATTGAGAGAAAGTCTTTGAATTCCATCCTCTTAAGTCTCTCAAAGATTACTCAAAGCTGAGTTCTGAATGCTTCAGCTTTGAATTTTTTTCTGGGAAGGGGACACGGAACCCCAAGATGGTCTACAGTCTAAAGGTTCGCTTTTACAACTCCAGTTTCGGAATTTCGCCTAAAGAGATTCCCCCCCTCCCCTCTTGAGATTGCCAACGACATCCTGAAAGTTTTAAGACTTCAATTGCAAACACCTTTCGGGAGAGGATCCCAAATTCCCTTTCTCTTAAGAAATTTAAGTGCAGCCTTAAATAGTTTTTAATACATCAGCTACAAAACATTTTCAGGTTAGAACACCAAAACCATCTCTCATCAATTCGCTAAATATTGCCTAAATTACTATTTTTAAGACTCCAGTTTCTGATTTTTTTTAAATTTCTCCTTCCCCACTTTTACATCATTAAGGATAGTCTAAACATTTTTGACTTTTAAATTTTAAAGAGTTTGCAGAGGAAAAATCCCAAACCACTCCTAACTTCAAAAATGACTTTGAATTCAGTTTTTCGATATTTTATTATGGAGCCCTTGAGTAGCCTCCCGCCTCCTCTTAGAATATCCAAGATATTAACGTTTTAGGACCTCAGTATCCTGGGTTAATTTGAGGACTTTTCCTCTTTGCAAGAGCAGCGTTTTTTTTTAAATTCGTGATGCCGTTAGTTTTTCTCGTTTCCTTTTCTCTTCCCCCACCCCCTCCTTCCATATTTCCATTCTAGCGAGTGTTAAATTGAAAGACATTGGAATTTAGTAATTCCTCAAGTCTTAGAATATTTTACCAGCAACATGTCAAACATTCAGGAACAGTTGCTCATTGGTGTTTCAAACCAGCTTGAAATCCCTACCCCCCCCCCCCCCCCCCGATTCTTTTCAAAATTCCCATTTTCATTAAAATCTTTGAAGTCCCTGATAGTTCCCGTTTTGCCTGTGTGGTATGTGGACCCCCTTTGCTGTGGCATAAACATTTCATCCCGTCAGCAATCACTCTCAATCGGTGATTCAGATTTAACTCTTAAGACATTTTTTGCAAAAAAAAAAACCCACAAATGAAAAAACGAAAGGATGATCAAGAGAAAAGGCTAAATTTTCAAATAGAGACGATAAATCAGGGAGAATAGTGAGCAACTCCGCGGTCTGCAATGCAGTGAGTTGGAACTAACAAAGCGACCTAAAGCAAGTCAAACGGCGCAAGTCTAAAGCCACTCCTCCAAAAGCACGTTGCAAACAAAACAAAAACAAGCCCATGGCGGAAAATCGAGAGAATGTCGATGGAAATTCGTGGTTACGGAACGGTACAGTAATTAAAGCATATTTTCCAAATACTCAATTTTTCTTTTTTAAGTAACTTTTTAAAACTGCAGGAAAGTCATCGAAGTTCTTTCCGTCCCGACCTCCGTCTCGGAAATTTTGTCCAAGACGGAAATCCGTCCTGAGACGGAAGGTCTTGCACCCATGTTGGTGTCCTTCTTTAGGGCTGTTTCCGTGGACACTTTCAACCCCAGAAAAAACCTGCTTTTCACCATTCCAGTTATTTGCGGGGTATATGTGGATTTTTTCTCCTCTTGCTTGCTTCTGGAGTGAAAGCGGAGTTTTGTCTACTTGCTGGGTGTAGCCGCTAAGGATGCTAGCTAAAAACTGCTTTCTCTGGTACAATGAAAAACCTCAATTTACATGGAAACGAGGAATTTTGCAATCTTTTTCGCAGAGCTGGGGCGGGGATTAACAGGGTCCAAAAGAGTGTTGTGAACGCAGCTTTTGTGACCACCGCAACGGAAAGGGTTTAAGCCCCCAAAAGATTCTTGAAGGCACTTGGCGATGAGCCTGTTTAGCCAAGTATAAGTTTATAAGGTGATTATTTATTGGGTTACAACCAGGGGTGAATTGGTGCCGGGACGCACAGGAATGGCGTTTCGGCACTGCTATTGAGAAATACAAATTTCCTTTTAACATGAAACTGATTATGATTCTTGGTTCAATATTTGCTCATATTGGAATTTCCGTTCTGGAAAATTTTCTAATTCACCCTGTTAGACTAATATTATCACCCCATGCAACATAAATACTATCCACCCCCCTATACTCTTTTTTTTTTAATTTTTGTAGAGAGCCAGCCCTACAATGCAACCAGGTTTGCTTAGGCCTAACCATCATAGACCACTATTTGAATGCAAACAACTTTAAGCTTGTAAAAATAAGAAAAAATTTCTGCCATTTACCTTCATTTTTCTGAGAAGAAACTTCCGCGTCAAAAGGATCACCACTATGATTGCTTAAAAATGAAAGCCCTTGGGATAGCTGCTGGCACATGGTACTGATAGTGTCTTGCCTTTCAATCAATGGTGAAGATTCAGGTATTGGAGTGACTAAATAAGAAAGAAAGCGATTCCAAGTCAAATGAAAGTCAATAATAGTACCTTTACCAATGCAAACTTATAGTACCCAGCATTCAAAATTTAAGCATAGCTTAAAATTTTTGGACAAACATACATTAAAATCAATTTAATGGTATTTTCAAGGTCACTTTTGTAATGTATTCCTTATATATGTAATTATCCTTATACAAAATTTTATTTAGAGTGGAGATGCACCGAATACTATATTTTGCTGAAAAACGAATACTGAATGTTCGGTTAAAATTCTAACAGAATATTTGGTTAATTTTTTTAAACTTTAATGTAGGTACTTTTCTTTTGTGCCAATATTAAATAGAAAATGTTCATCTATTTTGTTTCTTTTATGTAATGTAAATAATCTGATATAAATGAATAACAAATCATTCCTAAGGCTAAAGCAAATTAATATAGTAAATGGCTAATTTGGTTAGTTTATCAGCAATTCTAAACAACTTTAATTTATTTATTGCTTGACCTATGATTTGATAACTGAGAATATATATATTTAATCATGACAACATATTATAAATAAACAATCTTGGATTTATAAAAACCCAAATGTGCTTAAAATATTAGGAAAATTTATTTAAATGATTTTCTGCTATTTTGTCACCTTAGTAACTGAACAATTGATAGTAGAAATCTATGATTTTAAATCTGAGTGTTTTCTCTAAAATTAAATGTGACATTATTAAATGTACTACATTATTACTCATTTATTGTATAAAAAATGAGTTTCCAACTGTCAAATATATAAATTTGTTTACTTTAATAATAAAGTTTTCAGTCAAACCACATATTTGATTTGCCTGCCAAATACGCCAAATATTCAGTGCATCTCTAATGCAGAGCTTTGCACAGGAAGATGCACTGGAGAGGATTCTCACCTGACATCCCATTCTGGTGAGTCAACATGTCAGAAGATCCAACAGACATAGAACGTTGCCTTTCTTGAGTCGACGGCAAATCGGATAGCCTCAGGGAGAGTTGTCTTTTGAACGGGGAGGCCTGATTTAGAGATGTAAACCCTCTAAAAGAGTTTTGCCCTTTGCAGCATAGTAGGAGGAGCATGTGGTCTTTCAATAGCATAAGGGTTGTGTACTTGTTTGGAGGGAGGAGGATCTAAAAAGAATGCAAGAAATATGAGCACATTTGTAAAGAAAATTATCAATATTAATATTCAGAATACCAGCAAAAAATAGCAGTATTGGTAGCAGCTAATCAATAAATTTCAACTCCCTCTCTCTCTCATATTGGCCTTTGAAAGTGTCTATCATGTTCTTTGGGAGCAAAAATGGATTTATCTTCACCATAGATTATTATTAAACTGTTGTTAAAGAGCAAAAAAAAAAAAACAGTGAAAATTGGCCAATATATCTTTACATTAACAAAACACAAACTCTACATTTGTACATCTAGGGTGAGCTTGGAAATTAGTGGACTGATTTCGTTGAAATTTTCAGTTTGTCTAGGTTACTGCAGAGAAGATTAAAATACAGTGAAAGCTGTGTAAGTTGAACACTCGCGGTGCAGTACTTTGGCGGTCAACTTAGACAGGTATTCAACTTATAAAGGACGGTAATGGTTTTTTTTTTTGTCATTTCTTGCACCATGTATTCATTTTTTGAGGAATTCACCCTTACTCTTTCTGTTCAGCTCCACTTTCATTGGTTAACATTACTGAAAGTGAAACAATAATTAAAAATACTAATCAAATACTTTTGTTATTTTTCCCTTGTTTTTAACTATACAGGGTTCATACTCTATTTGGATGAAAAAATTCCAAGACCTTTTCATGACTTCAATGAAAATTTTCATGACCTCGTTACACGAAGAGAATAACACTATTTAATCTCAAACCTGGTAATATTTGGAAATGAGCATTAGCAAAACGTCTATATGAATTCCACAGCCTCATTGAAGCACTTACTCGTAATGGAAAAAATATAAGTGCACACTTAAAAAAACTAAAATATTCTTATTCGTACATGAAATACACCGCCAGCTCAGTCACTTCCAGCCGAGGACTGCAATTTGTGCTTATTAGCACTCATCAGCCCGGCATAGGAGTGACTGAGCTGGAGGTAGAAAACCTCTTAAGGAAGACAAGAGTGCCAAACAAACTGGTAGCTAATACAGAATTAGTACTGACCAGACGAGTGACCGAAACAATGGTTTGGTTCAACTCGAATTTTGAGGGCAAAGGCTCGGGAAAGAATTTTGAGGGGAAAGAATTTTGAGGGCAAGGGACTCGAATTTTGAGGGCAAAATATTCAGTAAGTTACCGCCCTATAGCCAGGGCTAAGGCAGAAATACATGAAATCATGTATTTCTGCCTTAGCCCTGGCTATAGGGCAGTAACTTACTGAATATTCTTATTTGTCTTCACCATATAAATTTAAGTAAAGTAAAAATGCAGTGAAGCGAATATAATGATGCTTAAATGTCTGATATATTTTTTTAAAAACAGGCAGAATGGTATTGAATGGGACAAAGGTTGAATGAGTCATCACTAAGTTTCAATAAATTTGCTTCAAAAGTTACCTTTTAGTGTCAACAGTGCCTTTAATCATCCACGTAACTTGAAAGTATTTTGGTTCTTTGAAATAAAGTCACATAGTTTAGTTCTTTATGTTTCTAAACCAAATCTTTTTTGAAAAAAACCATTCAGTAATGATTCAAAAGTATATTTATTTTGTTTACAAATTTGCATATTTTCAAATGCATATAAATTAATAGGTTCAGAAATTCCAGAACACGTTTAATTACCGACATTGAACGTAGCAGTGGGTCGCATGGATTAGTTTTGCGTGCCGTATGTTGGGCACTACTGTTTTAGAGCATTAGAATTCCTCTTTTTCTGTATTCTATCGCCTGACTTAAGATCTTTATTTTCTAAAACATTCAACAAATTAAGATAAACTCTGATAAATTTAATAATAAAGTCCTTACGAGTGATGGAATTGAACTCGCATGCAACTGAATTGCTTTTTTTTTTTTTTTTTTGAGTGGGCGTGGCAAAACTGAGAACGTGAAATTTTGTTACTACAGAATATGAAACATAAGAAGTGTTGAAAATTACAGAAAATTCGAAATAAGTGATGTCCAGGCCGTAAAATCACATCGCAAAAAAATGCCAAGCGGCTGCGACAGAAGTGGATGCAATGAGATTTCAAAATTCAGATTTGATTTTTGGATCGTTCAATTTTCCACTTTTAATAGCTTTTATGTGCTATACTGTTAAATCACTCAAGATTTCTAATGCTCTTTTAGCTACTGTTCTTTTCTCTTTGTCCAGGACATTTTTCCATGACTTGAAATAAATTTCCATGACTTTCAATGAAAGTTTCAATTTTTCATGACTTTTCCAGGTCTGAAATTCTGTTATTTTTTTTCCATGACTTTCCAGGATTTCCATGACCCGTACGAACCCTGACTATATTAGACACAGTAGTTTCAGAAATTCCATATATGCCAGCTAATTTTCTCTGGCTTTCTCCATTTTCAAATACTTTTAATATTTCATACTTTTTATTAATCTCAAGTTTCACTAACTTTCTTTTTGAAACCTTTTTATGTAAAATTTGTAGCACAAAGAGCAACAAGCTTGACTCTCCCAGTTCATAAAGGCAAAATTAAAATGTCCTATCTCTTAATCCCTTGCACCAGAAACATGTAACTTTACTCATTACTCATTAGCAGGCCCAGATCTGCGTACCTGCAGTGCGAGGGGCCCGCGTCCTTAAAGGGGCTAACAGCACTAAAAATTGATGAAAAAATAGAAAAAAAAAACTAGCACTAAGGCTTATCACTTTTCAAATAGACACTGCTGGCCACTAGGGAGAGGCCCTACATATTTTGTTGCCAAGGGGCCCAAAATGTATAGATCTGGGCCTGCTCTTTTTAGCACAATTCCTGTGTTGCCACAACGTATTTCAACTGAAAGAAAAGACTTTGAACTTTTCTACCGGCACCTATTTTCATTGAACAGAGTACAAAACGCTATCTCAAATAGAACAACAAATGAAAAACAAGTTTGGAGAATAAAGAGCAGCATAAACTTTATACTGCTGTTTAGTTAGTAAAATGCTAATATGTCATCAAAGCATTAAAAACATTCTTTAAAAGCTATCAAAAAAAAAAAAATATTATTATTATTATTATTATTATAAATAAATAATAAATAAAATAATATGCTGAAGAAAGTATAAAAAAATAAACCAAGTGGTCAACTTACAAAAGAGTTTTCTACAATACTCCAGAACAAATTTGGCATACATTAGTGGTCAAGATAGACAGGTGGTCAAGTTACAGAGGTTTTCCGTCATTATATGAGATAGGGCTAATTCCATTCCTCACAAAAGTGGTCAACATAGACAGGTGGTCAACTTTACAGGTTTTACTGTATTTTTTTTTTTTTTAATTCGATGAATGATACCTTTTTTTTTAAAATCTAAATGTAATTTTTTGACCCAAAAATGGATCATTTCGATTTTGGTTTCATTCAAAAGAGCAGCAAAATCTGTTGGACCTGGCATCATTTCTAATTACAATGAAACATTTGTTAATACACAGCAGACAATGAAGATAACAGTAAAACACAAGAAACTACACTTTAGAAGCAAACACAAGCTAGACAAAATTAAATTGCTGTCGCTCGCCTGCTGTCACCCTACCAAGTTATTAATCTGTAATCTCAGCAAAGGCATTTCTTGCCTCAAAACCGATGTGAGTTTCTTTCACTATTACAGTTGGGGCAAACCTAACCTGGCAATGTTGTGAAGGTTACTCGGATCTTAATCAAGGCATTATGAAACTGCCAGGTTAGGTTCGCCCCAACTATAGGCAGTTTTTTTTTTTTTTTTGGCACTTGCACCCCTTTGCTTCTAGATGTTTCAATTTTCTTTATAAAGCTCTTACCAGCAGCTTTGCAGTCTTGGGGGTCTTGCAGCCTTTCAGTTAATGAGCCTTGGCGGAATGAACCAGTGCGTGTAAATGTTGCATTGGTAGGATCGTAATTAACACTAACAGCTTCTTTGTCTCGTTTTTGTTTCCTTTCTAAACACACTGCAAATGCACATCCAACTGCATGGCTCAATCTTTCACCCTAGAAAACAATTCAAAAAATAAATAACAATGAAAAGTTCATGAAAAATCTTTTGAGAGCTTTACGCGTAATGTAAAATATATTTTTGCACTTAACATCTAAAGAAAATATCAAAACAATATTTTGTATTTAAACCAATAGCTTTTTAATTATACTTTTGTCATTTTACATTTTTCATTCTGATGTGGATGTCACAGTATTTTTTTTGTACACCTTTTAACTATAGATTTTTAAATAACTATGAAATGACTTCACTTAATGTCTCTAAAACATACATAATTGAAAACAATAATTTGTGCAAGACTACAGGAGAGAGTCAGAAGGAGTGGGCTTGTGCTTCGTTTATGCCAAAATAAAATTTGAAATACAGTCGATGCTCATTATAACGACCACACATTATAAAGACCGTCCCATTATAACGACCAGTGGTAGAAGTCCCAACTTTGTTCCTATAAACTCTATGTTAATTTGCTTTCGTTATAACGACCGTTCTGTATCGTCTAATCCAATACAGCGACCGAATCAGCGGACACTAATACTTGCGTTCTTTCCAATAAAACAAATTTGTAGCTTAAAATGACATTGATTATTGTTTACGGACATCTGCCTGAAGTTTTCTATGTCAAATCCAACTTTAAGAGGGCATGGGGGGAGGTTACCATTCACCACAGCTAGCACAGAAAAAATAATGGGTGGAAAAATCGAGAAAATTCCAGATTCCTAAGAAAAGGGAGTTGACAGATGTATTGGTAGTTTGGTGTTTGAATCGATAGTATTTTTAAAGATTTGGGGTTCTCGAGGGACTTTTAAATGTTTCTTTGGAAAGCAAGAGAAACAAAATTTATCACCTATATCTGAAACAGAAAATAATGTTTTGCAAAAATCATGTTTGCTAAAAAGGCAGACCTCTGTTTCTGGTTTTATCTTCAGAAATTATTGTGGTAGTAGTAGTAGCAGATATGAAAGTGTGCAACATTTTCCTCCCTATATTTTCTACTTTAAAACTTGTTTAATATTCTGTCATAATATTTTGCACACTACTTTTCTAAAAATTCCTATGATAAAAAACATTTGGGCATTTACTTGGGCATGCATGATGACGATGTACATTTTTTAAATTTATATCTCTTATAATGACCACTCGTTATAAAGACCTTTTTCTCTGGGACGGAGATGGTCATTATATCGAGCGTCGACTGTATTATCACGAGCTTGTTGTAGCAGTAAGAGCTGCTACATTTACAGGACAAGCTAAAAATAATATTCCACCTTATCTTTCAGCATAAATGCAGCACTGTTCTGTTCCTCCTGACTCTCCCCAATAAAAAAAAAACCCATAAAAAAAGTTTTCTCAAAAAAAAAAAAAAAAAAAAAGAAAACTGAAAAAAATATAATCATAGTAAAATAATCAAAAATATAAGCATAATGCAAAAAATTTAATAGTTTTGGTTATTATATTATGTGACCACACTTTAGTAAGAATTAATAATTAAGTAGGTCAAACAGCACAAATATCGGCACTAAAATGTACAAGTAGTGTTTCCACCAGATATTTTCAGAGAGTACAGCACTCCATCTTTGCAACATCCAACAAAATATGCCATTCATTTTACTGCTTCTAAAACAGTCTTTACTGATTTGCGTGAACATTTATTTGCCGGATTTTATCAAATTATCATATTTATTATCTAATATTCTATTAATTGTAATGCAATTCTGACATGTTAAATAAGGAGTCTGTATTCTAATTAAGATAATGTGGAGCAAAAGATACAAAGCAAACTTTTGTCATTATGCAACAGAGAAAGCATTATGCCCCATTTTGCATCTGGGGGAAACACTAACTGATAGTTTACCGAGTGTGTTACAAAGAATTGAAAGAAGCAATATTAAAGAATCTAATAGTAATGTAATTCTTAAATGTTAAATGAAGGGCCTGCATTCTAATTTAGATAATGTGGAGCAAAAGATACAAAACAAGCCTTTTGTTATTATGGAGCAGAGAAAGCATCCTGCTCCATTTTGCATCTGGAGGAAACACTAACTGATGGTTTGCCAAGTGTGTTTACAATGAATCAAAAGAAGCAATATTACGGAATCTTTTAGAGAAAGAAACCCATGGCACATCCATCTTCGAGTGGTTCCATCTCGACAGATGTAGGAGAATCCCCTTTCGTGATTTCGATCAGGTGCACAGAAGGAAACTTTTTCGATCGTTTGATCTACAAGAAGGCCCTAAAAAAAGAATCGAATGATTTAACATTTTTTCAGAATACAACATAAAAGGATGATTAAAAACTCAAAATCTAATCATTAATCTACATAATGACAACTTTAATTATGATTAAAATATTTTTTAATGACATTAAAGCTGTTTGACATCTGAATTTTATTATTATTATTTTTGCAATTTCTTTTGAAATAAAACTTAAGGATTTTAAACTATTTATTAGAAACAAAATAGAAAAATCAATTCTTCACAAACTCTTTTGCGGAAAGTTTTCCTCTCCAACTCAAAAGTTTAAAAATAGAAGAAAAACACTAACTTTTGTTTCGTCATCAACAACACGAAGCCCATCACCAGTGACATACAAGGTCCCTTTTATTATTCTTCGCCTAGAATTCTAAAAATAATAATAATAAACAAATTACTACACAGAGAAATATAATAAATAATTTTACTTGTGAAACATAATTTTATTACATTAAAATGCAATTGCTTGGAAATAACAGCAACACAATTGAAGGTACTTGTATACCTACAAAAATGTCACTGCTATAATCTTAACATCACTAATTAATTACATAATAAATGCTAAATTTGTGATGAGACCAATGTTTGTTAAACCTATTCATAGATATTTTGTTCCAAAATATAGCCTTCATCTCGTACATTTAAGAAATTTTTCTGACTATCAAGAAGATCGACTATGAGCATATTTCAAACAAGTTAGATAGGTTATTCTTCATCAATAGGCTAGACTTCTGAAAAGTTCAATCAGGATACCTTAACGCTTTACCCCAACCCTGTCCCTGGTGTTCAAGGGAACACTGCCGGGGGCTGGTAGAGGGCAGTAGCTGAAATTTTTCTTTTTTTGTATTTTTATCATCCATTAAATCTTAAGACTCATTGTACAAGCTTATTTGGTTTCCGCTGAAAAAAAGAAGCAAAAAAAAAAAAAAAAAACCCCCCGACTGATTCCAACAGTTCAAAAAGAAATTTCTGCGCATACTTCACCTGGCAACGACAGTACACAACCTTGACTGGTTTTTAGTGTTTAAGAGCAAGTAGCTTATGCTCAATGCTCTGAATAAATGGTTATTAATTGTGAACCTAAACAGGGATAATAACGAATGATTCAAGCATGTAAATTTAAACATTTCTTTCTCACATGAAAATATTTAAAAGTTACTTCAGTATAAAGAAATACTTTGATTGGAGAATAATAAAAATTTGAACAATATTTATATGCATTTTTCACAGGCTAGCACTCATTTTTAGAAAGTCCTTTTAGGTTTTAATCTTGTTGTAAAAAACTTCACAAGCAAATGCAATATTAATTTTACATGACATCAAGCCTTTAACCATAAATCCAATATCAAACTTGTCTGGAGAGCCTTTCGCAACACTTGGTCACGGTTGGCGAGACAATACGACAGGAAATGATGACAATATTATTTATTAGAAGACCATCACCCCTTTATAGTTTTCAGTTATACAGTATAGTGGAATAAATGACAAAGTAATTAGCTTAAATAATCCTTCATAGTTAATTGTTTTTTAGCCTTTTTTAGGCATCTATAATCTAATTGTAATTTGCACCGGGACACATAGTAAACCAGCTAGGACACCAGGATTTTGTCTGAAAACTGAGACATTGGGCAAACCTAGTAATTCAAAGCACAAAAACTGCAAGCTTTCGATGCTATTTTGCATTCACCAGAGAAGCCAACAAGTGTAACATATCTCCTAAATTATAATCTAGTTTTTTTTTTTTTTTTAATCTTGAATGTTTGCCAAAAAATGCAAACATTTTTATTTAAAAATATTCTTTGTTACAAATTTTCAATGTTTTCTTTCTTTAATTATTTAAAAACACAAAGATCTGTACCAACTATGAATCTTTAGAAATGATGCCAAATTTTACAAAGCTCTTTCTGAGAGAAATGCTACTGGTGCCCCACACAATATTTACAGATCATTTTAAGCAGTAGTAAAGTCCAATATTTGCTAACGTCAATAGCAAAATTTATGCAGTAAAATTTCATAAACTTTTAAGGTAGCACATAAATGTGCTAGATCAGGCAAATATTAAAATTGCATACAAATACAAAAATCTAGCATCTAGTTTGTGACTAGCAACTGTCTGTGGGCTCAGTTGAGGCTGGTCCTAGTCAATATATCAAACCTAGTGAAGATCAAGAGCCTGCTTAACGCTATTTACCCTATTATAACAGCTGTTTTTGGATAGCTATTTCCAAACTTCCAGATCATTGAACCATTTGAAAAGCTCAAAATAATGACTGCAACCCAGAACTTAAGATCATCCGCACCCTCCATTTTAATGGATTCCAATAACTGGATCATGTTCCCTTTTCATTTTCATTGTTCCAGACAAGACATATTAAGCATTTTAAGCCTGGACTCATAATCTAAATCTGAAAGTCTATTAATTATCATAGTAGCCTTTCTTTGAACTCTTTCCAATAAGCTAATATCTTTCTTAAGATAAAGAGACAAAACTGAACACCCTTCCACCTCTAAATAAGGTCTAGCCAACCTTTTGTATAAAGATAGGGATAAGTAAAAACTTCCCACAATTACACTAACATAACAAGAAGTTCTGTCTAGAACTAAATGAGCCTACTTTCCCGTATACCAATATCGACTTTCTAGTATCTGATCAGTATTCTCAAAATTAGCTAAAATCGTAAATTATTTCAAACATTTTTTTTTTTAAATTTCAAGCTGATTTCGAGAAATAAAGTATGCCTCGCTCATCTAAAGAAGTAGATACGTAAAATTTAAATAAAAGAACAAATAAAATAGTAGCACCTTTTAAACAAAGCAGCTAAATACATTTTTTCCCATCAAAAAAAATCTTCAACCGCTTTCAAAAAGGAAAAAAAAAAAGAATTCAAATTAAAATCTCATTAAAATAATCATATCAAAAAAAAAAAAAGTTTGTTTTTCCCCTGTTGCCAAAAAAAATTTTAAGAATGAATTAATGTACTTTCAAAAATAAATAAAAACAATAAAATGTCAACTTAAAGAAATAATTTTCATTGTCGAAAAAAAAAATCGTCTGCGCATATCTTTATGTAGAAACATAAACGACTCCGAATTTTTCCGCCAAAAAATGAATACATAAATTAAAACTTAAACTTGAAAATAAAATCAAAACATGTTTAAAACAATTATTTCACAGTTAAAACCATGGCTGTGGAGTTAGAGTCGGAGTCCATCTGATTTTGGGACAAAAGAGTTAAATTTGAGAGCCAAAAGTTTTAAATTCAAAGACTCGGAGCTGAAATCGGTCATTTCCCCAAAAAGTCTGCAAATCTGCCAATATTTGCAGAGACGGAGTAGGACTTATTATTTGATACAGGAGTTGGAGTCAGAGTCGAATATCCAAGAGTCGGAGTCAGTCATTTTTCCTCCGTGCATAAATTTTTGCCAAAGCTACGAAGTCGGATTCAAAGTCGGGAAATCGGAGTCCGAGTAATTTTCAGGCACAGGAGTTGGAGTCAGGAGTGCCAAAATGATCGGAGCCGGAGTCGGGAGTAGGTCTTCAAGAGCTATTTCCAACAAAGTTTGTTTGAAGTAAATCCGTCTTTAAGTTCGGAATCTATATTGACTTTCAGTTTCCCGGTAGGCACTAATGTTAAGGGATTTGAACTGTTCAAAATTGAATGAAAACTTGTTCAAATCAAAAATATATCTTCGATACATGTTTTTCATCAAAAGCTTTTCCCTATAAAGTTTGTTTGGAGCCACTTCACCTCTAAGTTCAAGATATATTTTTGATTTGAATTCTGCCGTAGGCGCTAATGTTAAGTTTTTTTGAACTGTTCAAAATTGAACGAAAAATTGTTCAAATCAAAAAATGACTTATGGGAATGAGATGTCCTCGCAAAGATCTTTCTAACAAAAAAAAATTTGTTCGAATGGGAATATTCATTCAAAAGTTATTAGGGGGGGACAGACAGACAGACCGACAGACATTTTTTCCCATCTCAATACCCCACTTTCCAATTTTTAATTTTTCAATATTTATCTAACTATTTGATTTATTTTTGAATTTTTTTTGTTTTTCGGGATATTTTTAAGATGCATTAAGCCTTCTTTCATGCTTTTTTCTTCTTTCTCTGACTTTTACTGGGAAAGTAGGCTAAAAAATAAAGCAAAGAAAAACTATTTAAAAAAATTAAAACAACTTTTGATAAACATTTTCTTAATCTTTATGTAATAGAAGTAACAATAAAAAATATTTCAAATGCAAGGATGCATATGAAGGAGTTATTATTTCAGAAAATAGTTAAACATACATACATAAACCAAAATGAAAAATACAATCAATATCATCAAAACTTTAAGTTCCTGTGGTTCCCAAATTTGTGAAGTGCACCTCCCTAGGGAGGCATAGTATTATTGTTAGTGAGCTAATGACAATAATAATCAGTTGGAAAATCATAATCGACAAAACATTATCGCTTCAAGCTATTGACCAAATTCCAATACATTTTCTTCAAGCTATTGACCAAATTCCAATACATTTTCTAATTTCCAAAAGTCCAAATTGAAATTTTTAAAAAAATTGATAGGGAAAGCGTAGAAATCAAAATTATTAATACATAATTAATTGGCCATTCTGCTTATTGGTTTATTCCTAATGCTGACCTCACCAAGCTCCTAGATTACCTCAAGTAAATTTTTATTTAGTTATTTGATCTTTTGAACTCATGTGTTCCAATAATTTTCAAGAAATATAAAACTTGTTTACATATTTCCAAAGTATTTAATGCTATAACCTTTATGTAACACAATTTGCTTATTTTTCATTCACATTTTGCTATTGATTGTAGACAAAGTAATGCTTTGGTTGTAGACAAAGTAATGAATGCTCTTTGTTTTGAAAAAGGTTTTGTGAGAGCATGAGTCAATTGTGCGAGCATATCAATCAAAACCCTTAATTTAGACAAAAGACATCTTTTGTCTTTTTTAGACATCTTAAGACAAAATTCTTAAGACTTTAAAACATGCAGTTATCCCTAACAAAAAAAAAAAAAAAACATAATTGATGCTTTACAAATTGCAACTACAAATATACTAAAAATGGATTTAAACAAAATCAAAAAATCAAACATGAGGATTGATAAAGTTTTGCAGATTTGCACTAAAATGAAAGCAATGTCATATATATAAAATTAACAAATTTCTTACCCTTAAAACTCTTAAAGCTTCTTCACACACTTGCATTCCTCTGGATTCAAATACTTCTACACAACCAAGGTACTAAAAGCAATTAAAAAAAACATTAAAATTTTCTTGCATCATGAGAAACAAATCTCATATAATAAATGCTATATCAAACAAGACAAATTTAAAGTTTTGAGTTCATATATATTTGACAGTTTAGGATTATACTGATAAATCTGTCAAAAATGTCAGTTAAGAGATTCTTTAAAAGTATTAATTTCAAAATACATAATTTAATTTCATTTGAAAATGCATTCAAATGTGAACAACTAGGACAAAATCGGGCATCAGGGGAATGGGGTTATTTTCCCTAGAACCCTTAGTTTTAAGTCATATTGGCAATGTCCAGGGCCGTGCTTAGGGGGTAGCAAACTGTGCGGACGCACAGGGCCGCTAAAATATTACAAGAGAATAAAATATTTCTGTGTGAAAAAATATCTTCTTTCTAATGGTACCAACAAAGAGACGATGCAATAGGACAAACTTGAGCTACAGCGCATTAAAAAGTAGGTTATTTTTCATGTGAACAATCTTGACAGACACTTTGGATGCTGATATCTTTTAGAAAATCGGTATTTACGCTCTGGAATTATAATCCATTAAAAGCATGTATACTGACAATGGAATTACAAAGTAAGTGCTATTGAATCATTTTTTGTTCAGAATTTATGACATTCTAAAATCTAGAAAAACGTTTCTCCACTGCATTTTTCTTGCGATTTTGCATGCGTGCTACCCAAAAGTTAATGAACTCAAGTCCATAACAAAAGTACTTTGAGCTCCCAAAATTTCAGGTTTCCAGTGTAATAAAATTTCCCGTAATCTGAGCTTAATTATGGCAATTCGTTACGATAGACAGAATTTCGAACTCATTTTTCTATCCTTATTCGAAAGACCACCATCGAAGAAAAACTGTTTTGAAAGAAAAAAAAATGTGTTCTTTCTAATGGTACTAACGAAAAGAAGATGCAAGGTGATAAACTTGAGCTACAGCATTTTGAAAATAAGTTTTTTTTAGTTGAGTGGTTTTGATAGCCACTTTGGATGACAATATCGTTTAGAAAATAGATATTCAAGTTTTGAAACTGTAACGAACTAAAAACAAGTATTTTTACAATGTGATCATGAAGAACGAGCTATTGAATTATTTTTGTTCAAATTTTATAACAACCTAAAATACAGGGAAAAATTTCTCTGCCGCGCTTTTTCATGAGTTTACACGTGTGCTATAAAAAATCTAATGAGCTCAAATTTTCAAAAACACTTGAATGTATTAAAAGCCAATTGCACTTTAAGCACCTAAAATTTCAGACTTTCAGTGTGATAAAATTTTCTGTAAACTTAGTCTAAATTTGGCAATTCAGCACACATTTCGGATCACATTTTTTGGAGATCCTAGATCCTCAGGATTTGGATCTAGGAAGCTGTAAATTTGTATAGATTAGTTTCAAAGGCAACTCTACAGTTCTATAAAATTTCATCCAAATCGGGGGATGGTCGAGCAGGGACTCCTGGTGACTTGACATGGAATGACTTTTTTAATATTTGCTAGTAGTAAAAGAAGTGAAAAGGCAGAAAAAGGTCAAGATTTTTCATTATTTTTCGGAACGTTGTTCTGAAGTTAGATTTCAATTTCGTATTTCATACTCCCCCTCCCTCGGCCGAAAACAACGCAATTTAGATACCAGTCTTTATTTCATCAATTACGTCTCTTTCGAATTCCAAAAGTTTTCTTTGCAACCATGTTTTGTGTCATATTTTTCCACATTAATTTTGTAATTACTTATAAAAATCTCGATCTAACTTATACAGCTGGGTGACAGACACTACAGTGGGTTATGTTTTTAGGAGAAAATTAAATGAATGACAAAAATGATTATTTACCGACTATTAAAACAAATTTCGCACAGGGCCGCTAAAACTCTAAGTACGCCCCTGGCAATGTCAGCAATGGTTCGTTGATTTAAATCAAGTTAATTTTTTTATTTAAATCATTGACTCAAATTGGTTTAAAATTAAAAAAAAAAACATATTTTGCTGTATTTGAAATAATTTGTTCTTACTTAAAATAATATGTTGCATTTGGAATTTCAGCTTTAATTAGCAAGTCCTTCTCTGTACATCTTGTGTATGAGAGTATACTGTGTAATAAAGCTCAACAATTTAGAGCTAATTATTTTTCCAAAACCTTACAATGTTACTGTTTTATTCTATGAAAATGAAATAAATAAAATAAAATTTTCAGCTCTCAAATACTCTAATATGGCTTGAAAAGTAAAGAATATTTTGCTCAATAGGAATTTTTGTTAAAAGGGCTTAAATCAGGAGGTCATAGACCACCCTCAAAGGTGGTTTCATTTGGTAATTTAAGAATCATTCCCCCCCCCCCTTAAAAAATTAACTTAAGAACACAACTGCATAGTGATAATATAAATAACAACTATTTGTCAGGATTAAATTGTCATGCATAATCAAGCATTCTCATCATACCTAAATTTATTTATTCTTTCTTATTTTATTTTTCATTAAAGAACAGTTACTAATTGCACTGTATACCAAAGTTCATAACATAAAACCTGCCTGTAAACTGATTTTGCAGTTGAATTGTGGGGTAAACTCCCTGGAGTAAATCTGATGAAAATTTTAGAAAAAATACCTCCTAAATGTTACTACTATCTGAAATATTTTATTTTAATATTACTATATACCATAGTACAGTAAAATTAGGCCAAAAAAATGGCCAAACCCAAACATCCAAAAAAAAAAGGTGAAATCTGTTGCAAATTACTTCTTAACCTTCCCGCAATAAGGGTTAAAAAGTACCAACACTTTGCACGTTAAGTTTTTGGAAAATGGGGGGAGGGAGCGAAATAATCCTCTTCTTAAATACAAATAATTTCTACTACTTAAAAAAAACTCAAAACTCGCAGAAACCATACTCTATAATAGTAAAATAATGAACTCTCACAGAAAAAAATTCTAATTAACTGGAGAGCACAGACGGGGGGTGGGGGGGGGGGGTCCATGGTGCAGATTGGGTCATTGGAATTTATTAATGCAGTTTTTTCAAGGGATATTTCTTTCCTTTTCGAGGGCTTTTAATCTGGATGGGCGCTCCGTCACACTTAAGGGGGTGCGCCATCGCTTGGGGGGGGGGGGGGACCCTGAATTTGCATTCTAAAATCAACGATTGCAGTGAAGTTCACGAAAAAAATTCATTGATTTTAAACTTAGAAGAAGTACAAAATGCCACACAATGAGTTATAGTAATGTCAGACGGATAATTCTAAAAGATCTAAGCGAGCTCAGTAACCAATTTATTTGTGACTGGAGTTATTAAACTGTTTAGAGATATGGAGTGATATCGAAAACAAAATCTCTGTGCAGCATTAAAAAAAAATCCAAGTTGACTGAAGTTTCCCTCCTTTTTCTTAATTAATTTACTTTTCTACAATCTTTTGCCATCACCATAAGGGGGGATAAACTGAAATTGCCAATAGTGAGAGACGGGCAATGCTGCAATTCTGCACCCTTTAAGTCGGTGGGGGTTCTCATTTGCAAACACCAAGCTGCCTCTCTTTTATGCAGCTGGTTATGTAAACTATGCTAATTATGCACACATATACTTGCAGCACTATCTGAAACTTTTGAGTACATTATGCAATAAAAAAATTTGATCACATCAAACATCAGCTATCCAACGATCCGATGCAGTGAAAAAATTTTGGTGGTCCAGAACCTGTAGTGATTGTACTACATCGTAGTACGTTCCATCTACATTGTAGTAGTTGGAAGAAATCTTGATGAGAGCAATGAGCAATACAACAGTATAGAGTTCTAAATATTTACATCTTTTTGTCTCCCAGTTTGGAGCTCACAATCGGTTTCTAAAGACACCAGAAGCTTCTTCCCTCTCTATGGGTATTGACTCAAGTTGGTAGTGGTACTGGTCGCTGATAATAAGGCAAGTTGTGATGAGGCCTTTAACGTTGAGATAGTAACATAAAATGATATTCAAGGTAAAAAATTTAGTGGCATTTTTTTGTAAAGGAAGTGTGCAGTTAAGTCTCTAGCTTCTGTTACGAGAGCAGTTACTATCGGTAAAAGATGTGTAAACCCAAACAATCTTTAGCACTGAATGGTATGTACAGTAAGGATAGAATAACAAATTGCTAAAAACTTTCAGTACGAGTTATGCGCTGATCCTATATCAGTATTTGATGAATCAGGTTTCATAAGAAAAGAAATCCTGAATTTTTAAGTGTTATTACCTGAAGCAAAAGATCCACCCACCATCACAAATCAAACAGCTGGTGTCATTTATGTTATAGATGGAAGATACCTTCTCCATCAGGTTTTTTTTGGGTAATGATTTGCAAGATTTAAGGAAATGTGCCAGATGCGCAGTGCATATGTAACATGTAAATATTGGAAAGTTAGTGTCATTTTTGATGGGTACAAAGAAGGAGAAAGCACCACAAAAATATCATCTGCGTCCTACTACCACAGCCAAGCCTTCTGCTCTAGAAGACTTTCTGCGCCTCAAATCTTGTGCTTGCTCTGAGGGGTTCATTGGATAAAGTGAATGTTTGAAAAGTCTGAAAGTGGACTAAAGTGCTCAACTATAAGTACAAACTGTGTAAGACATAGCTGTAACAATAACAATTTTGCTGAGGACCTAGGTTCCAAAAAAGATCTTGATAATAACAAAGATGTTTTGTTACAAGCATAGGAGAAATCATTTGAAAGCAAAAAACAGTTCAGCGTAATTTTTCTGACCATTTAATCAAATGTGCCATCAGAGGGGGGGGGGGGGGTAATCTTTTAGTATATAATTTCGTTTTGGGAGGTGTGCTACTGTTCTTATGGTGTGGACAATCCTGATTTAATGCATTTTAAATTTGCATCAAATAATATTTCTACTTGAAATGGAAAGGGTGGGGGGATTGAGGTATTTTATTTGGTAGAGGGGGGGGGGGGGTAGCTGTAGCTTTGGGAGGAGATGCACCATTGCATTGGAAGATGGACACACTTGATTTCTAGCTTTAACTTTGCATAAAATAATATTTCCATATAAAATGTATGGAGGGGGGGTTTGGAGGGTACTGCTTCATTTTATGGGGATAGGGGAGCTCTGTAGCATTGGTGTGTTATGTCATCCCTCTTGGGGGGCAAACACCTTTATATTCATGCTTTTAAATTTAGTATGAAATAATATTCTCACTTTAAATTTACTCTAAAAATTCCAGAAAATACCCAAAACAGCAAGTTTTAGATGTCCCCCCATTCCGAAACCCGATGCACAATGGAGTGGGACTTTTTACCTGTTCTTATCAGGAGGGTAATAAACAATTTGCACCAGGTTTAGCTTTTTTTTTTTTTTTTTGGATGTTTGGGTCCGACCCCTATTTTTGATGATGTCAGGTGTTGAAAGGGGGGGGGGGGGGAATCATGAAATTAGGAGAAGGGGAGGGGGGGTAGTAAGAAGTTTGACATCATGCATTTTTTTTAAGGATATGCTTATGAAAAATAGCATGACATGGGACAAAAGGGAGGAGAGGATCAAAAATGCTGAAAAAAAAATGTGACACAGGGTGGCGACAGGAACTGTGAAAAAAAGTTCCCTGACTTTTCCCTGATTTCCCTGATTTAAGTTCACCAAATTTCCCTGATTTACGTTACCAATGATAATGGTTTTCTTTCTTTGCTCTACTTGAAATCCATTGTATGTTTGTATAAAATGCAGTATTTTAAACGTTTTAAGTTGTGTAACTAAAGACATATTTTTAAAAGATGCTACTTTTTTAATAAAATGGTTAAAAAAAACATATCAAGTCAATTTTTTTGGGAGAAAAAACCTACAAAACAGTATATTAAATTTTTCTACAATGGAAATATTATAGAATTTTTTTTAAAAAAAATACTTTGCTTCCAGAAACCACTTACATAAGAATTTTAAGAAACTATTAAAATCTCTTAAAAACATATGTGTATTTATGATATTACTAAAAAGTAATTGAAATTATTTTGAACTAAGTTCTCAAACAGTATAATAATTGTTGCAAGAATAACAAGTAATAGTGAAAGAATAGAAGTAATGTAGTTATTCTTATGTAACTAATTGACATATTTATGCAAAACAGATGAAACCATTTGACATCCATTCATAGGGAGCTTTTCTCTAATCAAAAACATAGGTTTTAATGAATGAATACAGCATTTTAACAATAAAAAAATAAATATATTTACTAAAGTACACAAGTTAACTCTATTTCAAATGATTTCAGTATGTGACGAAAAAAAATCTTAGATTATTGCTTTTGTAACAAACAACTTTGAACTGCAAGAAGAAAAAAAAAGCAATTAGTTAATTTCAAAATATATAAAAGAAGAATTACAACTTGGTTATAAAATTAAAGTATCACTTAAGTCTGAAGAAAAGAAAACCTTTATAATCTGCGGTGACAACAAATAGTATAACGGCAAGATTTTTTTATTGAAAATTCAATTTTAGCAATTTAATTAAAAACGCGAAGAAGTAATAACTTTTAAGCTTTTATAGTATTAATTCAAAAATCAAAGACTTCTTGAAATCGTGATTGCAATACGCTAATTACTTCAAGACAATGAAATAAAGGCAAAGGAGCTAAGGCATTAATGAAGGCTTCCTCTTTGCCTGTATGGTTGTTTATTTTACATAGCATTGAAAGCGTAAAAGGAAATTTCAAGCTAGGTAAAATAAACAACCTAAAAGACACAAAGCAATCTTAGGAAGTTCATCCTGTTGTTAATAAGTAAGATTCAATACTTTGACGTAGAGGAAAAAAATGCACAAATATACGGCAGTGTATAATCGCACCTCATTAATTTTACTTTCTTTTTGAACAGATAATTGGCGGAAAATGCGTAGGGAATTAGAGAACTTAATTTTGTAAAGAAAAAAAAATTTTTTTTTCTTCATAAAATCAATTTTCCCTGATTTCTTGTTATTTTTTAAAAATTCCCTGATATTTCCCTGATCTGTCGCCACCCTGTGACACCTTTAATTGACAGCCCCTAGGCTTAACCCTCTTGTGGTGCCATTTGGCAATTTTGGAGACAGTACTAATGATAAACCAGCTATTTTTAAAAAGGCATCCATTAATTGTTCAAACTCGGCTGTTTAAAAAAAAAACATCAATTAATTATTCAAACTAAGATCATTTAACTTAGCTTTTAAAAAGCGAGAAACACTACCTAAGTACTTCATGAACTTATGTAGAAAAAAAGGCATGACTAGAAGTAGGATGAAAGTACAGGAAGAAGGAAAGATTCTAGCGAAAAAGTCAACAGATGGGGAAAGTTGACAGTTTTAAAATCCAAAGTTTAATTGAAGAAGGAGGGAGTAGTAATTATGGCAAGTTTTACCATAATTCTGCTACATCTTTTTCAAATTCAAATATAATAACTATTCCAAAGAAATTTTTACTTAGCAAAAAATAAAACATACCTTAACTGGAAAGCTGCACGTACCAGCCCTGACAGCAGCTTCGTCTGCTTGCCATTGGTGGGGTTTGCTACATTCTGGAATATGATCTTTTTTTCTACGGAAACTGTCGCGTAAGCTTCTCCTCAGACGGTCCATTACTACAAAACGAAGTTCATAAAATATTAGGGAAACAAATTAGTTGAAACAAAAAGTACAAACAATTATGATTTTATGAATAAGAATACAAATAAGAAATATTAAGTTTATGAATAAAAAAGAATGCAAAAATATATATTTTTTAAGTTATGCAAAATATTTTTAAAAATACAAATAAAAAATATTAAAAAGTAAGTAAATAAAAACAATGCAATTTAAAAAAAAAAAAAAACTTTCAAAGACATTTTTCTGAAACCTTAATGAAGAATAACAACTTACATCTATATTTAGCAGTTATAACAACAATTCAAAATGCACCTTTTATTTTTTATTTAGATACACATTGCAAAAAATTTTCTTAAAATAGTCAACAAATCTTTTATCCAGCAATAGCATACAATCAACTTTAGAATACACTAGAATTAAGAAAAATATGTAGGATGCACAGGCGATCGTGCAATTAAAAACCCTTCCCTCTAATTGGAGACATGTCTATAAAAAAAATACGAAAAAAGCGAGCGTATTTTATTAATTAATTTTTTTAATCCGAGTTTCCATTCCCGATGGGTAGTCAGCCGACCTTCGTTAGTGTGGATTGCATTCGACCTACGCTCAAGGTTTAACCTCATTCCGTCCAACCCCCACTGCTTGTTTACGATATAAAATGCCGTCGCACTGGGCAAAAATTTGCAGAAGCAAATTGCCTTTCACGCTACCGACGGCCAAAATTTCCGACAAAGAAATCCGACATCAATTTTTACGGGGAAAACGGAAACTTACCCATTCGCTTTCTTGCTGGTTTCTCCCGCAATTCAGAATGCTGATTTCCCATTGCTCGGTTAAATGGGGCGAGACGGATTATCCGTACAGATTTCGGTTCTGTGTACCGTGCGATAGCCGAGGGCTAGCTGACCATCATGTGTCCGGGGTCCCGGACCGAATTCCGGGACGTAAACACAAGGGACTGAATTATCGTAATGGGGCGTAGCAGAGTGCTGCCTTGCTACCTTGCATCACACATTCCTGCTTTGAAGAGCCTTGGTGTATAGGTAAACTGCGGACAAACCAGTTTGGCGCAAGGTAGTCGGTGTCTCAGCTGAGTTTCGGCTGCCAAACAGCCGCGCTCCTCCTCTCAGGTGAGCATTTGGGACAGAGAGACACCCTTTGCCCCAACTGGATCGGAACGGGATCTGAGCTGGACAAAATAATCGTTTGGCTGGATGATGGGAATAAGTATTAGACGTTCCAGTAACTGGTTTGTTTTAAAACTGTAAATATCATTTGGCACACTTTTTCCGTAGAGTAACAGGCTCTTTCATTGTTCAGAATTGTAAATGGGTAATAAACGAACCTTTAAACGCATGAGCGGAGGTGGTGAATGTTTATTGAAATGGGAAGATGTTAATTAATGCGTGTGTGAAGTCACACGCAGCCGGTGAACCAAAAAAGTAGGGAGAGGTGCTAAGTCACGGGGGGGGGGGGGGCACAAAGTCCTAAACGCTGTTTCTTATTTTTGGAAAAATCAGGCTATATTATAGGATTTTAACGTCGTTATTCACAAAATGACCTTTTTAAAAATTCAGAGCACAGCCTCAAAAATCGGAACGGATGGTCACATTCGGCTCCTCCCTTCCAATTCAAAGTTAAATTTAAATTTTTATAAAATAATAACATGAGAAAGTAAATGAAAAACTTACTAAATCAATTCATCTTTCTTTAAACCCTTTGAATTGATCAACTCTATAATTTTTCGATCAAATGTTAATTCTGAACTTAGAAAAGTGGGCTCTAATTTCCAAACAAACTGTAATCAAAACTTGAAATCTTCTACTCTGTATTTACTGTGTTTCAAAGCAATTCTTTAAATTATGCTTCATTTCATTTCGAAGTTACTCGATGAAACCAGAAAATTATAGTTTAAGGATTGTCAGATAGCTAAAATGTTCAAACATTCTTAAAAACCAATTTAAACTGCACTGCACACATTTTCAACTACTTGTTTCTTCTTCTTTTCTTCATTTATTTTTATTAATTGATGCTACATGCTTTACAAAGAAGCCGAAGGCACATGATCAGATATAGATTAGTAGGTTTGACAGATTTCTGAAATGTTAAAACGGGACAACAGAATGCCCCCCATGCCCCCTCCCCCCGCTTCGCAGGAATTCAAAAGTATACTCTTGGCTGGTTTTTATAGTGGTTTAGTGGTGGTTTTAAAAGCTAATAAATAAATGGTAACTAAATAAGAACCTAAACACGGAGCAATAATAAATTACACTGGCATGTATATTTAAACATTTTTGTTGGAACATGTTGATATCTGTAAGTTACTAAGAAAGTGGAAACAGTTGAAATGAATAAAAATTTGATCATATCCACATGTACTTTTTATTGACTAGGACTTTTTTTAGAAAGACTTTTTCGGTTTGAACCTAATCTTCACAAGCTAATACGACGTCCATTGTACGCGCCAAGGTTACAAATGCAAAAGTAATTCGGCTAAATATCCCTTCACAGTTAACTTTCTTTAGACTTTTTGGTCACCTATAATCAAATTTATCATTTTCTGGGACTTGAAGTATACCGGCCGGGACGTCCGGATTTTGTCTGAAAACCGGGACGCCTGGCAAGCTTATAAGATTAGGGCATAACTGAATTGATGCCGATCAATAAGAATTTTACCTTTTTTTTTTTTTTTTTTTTTTTTTTTTGCACAAGGATATGTTAAAACAACAGATTTTTTTTTTTCTAAATATGAAATTGCTTACGGAAACGTAAAAACGAATTCTTATCAAGAAATATGTTTCTTCACAATTCTGAAAAGAATCCCTCACCAAGAGAAAGAGATTTTTTTTTTCAACACACAACTTTAAAAAATATTTTAACTCCAAATTTCCTACAATACTAGCTGCGTCGCCCGGGTTTGCACGGTCTACTTCGAAAATAAAAGTTATGTCAAGTAACGCGTGTTCAACAATAAACACATATACAACAAAACAAAGAGCAGACTAAAGCAATAACACAAGGACAAAGACTAAATTAAAGAGAAAAAGCCAATCTCCTGAAGGAAGGGGAACAATTAGGGATGAAGAAGAAGCATGTTGAAGCTATTTTTTGCCGCACATTGTTATTTGTTTCGAAGAAATATTAGCATTAAGATGTTAAGATCAAGAGCAAAGATTCAAAATTGCCCTGTAACTGTTGTCAAAAACCTAAAAACTGTCCAAAAACTCACTTAAATTTACATCTTTACTAATAATAAAGCTGAAAATCTCTCTGTCTGTCAGGATCTCTGTGACGCGCATAGCGCCTAGACCGTTCGGCCGATTTTCATGAAATTTGGCACAATGTTAGTTTGTAGCATGGGAGTGTGCACCTCGAAGCGATTTTTCGAAAATTCGATGTGGTTCTTTTTCTATTCCAAATTTAAGAACAAAATTATCATAAGATGCACGAGTAAATTACGAAATTATCATAACGTGGAACCGTAACATGGGCACAAGCCAATTGGCGAGATACGAAATTATCAAAACGTGGAATCCTAACATGGGTACAAGCCAATGGACGAGAAAATTCACCATACATTATTCGTAAATATACAGGCGAACCGAAAGATCTTTTAATTTTTCTATTACGAGCAAAGCCGTGCGGGTACCACTAGTTAACAATAAAATAACCCTTACAAATATAATTCTTAGTTTTACCAACATTGATTTCATATACTGAATGAAATTTTTTGCTGTTTTAGATTTTTACAAAATTACACAATAAAAAAAATTACAAACACAGACCACAAAGTGGTTTTTTTTTGGGGGGGGGGGGGGGGGGGGGAACACGAAATAAGGAATCAGAAATTGAAAAAGTAGGAAAAGTAAGAAAAAAAATCACTTAAAAAAGTAGGAAAAAATAGGTAGAGATGGGACACACGTCAAGAGGAAACAAATTTCGAGTAAATTTTATTTCTGATGTAAAATAAACTAACAGTAGGCTTGCTAGATTTATGAAATGTTCAACCGGGACACCGGAATGCCCCCCCCCCCTGCGTTGCTAGTATTCAAAGAGGTACACACCCCCGGCTGATTTTAGAGCGTTTTATAGGGCAGTATATTCTCAATGCTTTGAACAAATAGTTACTAATTATGAACCAAAACAAGGGTGATAAAAAATGGCATAAAATTTGAACTTTTCACTTCTGAGATGTAAATATTTACAATTTATTTCAGCTAAAAAAAAAAAAAAAATACTTTGAATTAGGAATAAAAAAATTAACAATATTTAGATACACTTTTTATTTTATAGGATGTTTTTAGAGTCTTTTTTGGTCTTAATCTTGTTGCAAAAATCCTCACAAGCTAATCCGGTATTAATTTTACAAGTCAATAATACAAATAGTAAAAGAATTATTCTAAATAATCATTCACAGTTAACTAATTTTGGAAGTTTTTTGGTCATTTATAATCAAATTTATCGTTTTCCAGGAAGTGAAGCAAACCGGCCGGAACACTGGGGTTTTGTTTAAAAACCGGGACGTCTGGCAATCCTAACCGTATTTTTGATTTAAAACTGTCCCAAAAATAAACTAACAGTACTTTTGAAGTATTGAAGAGATTTAATGAAAGGCCGAGTCGCAAAAACAAAACGAAAGAAACAAGCTGACAATCATCAGTATGAAAAAAAAAAAAAAAAAAAAAACTGGTGGAAACAAATATATATAAAAATAAAATCCAATCCGAACAAAGAAACACTTTTCAACAATACAGTAATAAAATTTTTAAGTGTGAAAGAATAAAATGCAATATAGCGATCGGAAAAAAAAAAATCATATGTTGGTGCAATAAAACCACTTTTGTCAAAGATTTGTTTTGTCAAAAACGAAAACATTCCTTCGAGAGCATCCATTTATCATTTGAAAATACTAACACTTTCAGCTCCTGTTGTCATAAACTATGATACAAAAAGTAAAGCAAATATTAAATTAGTTTTAGTTAAAAATAATCAGCAGCTGACATGGATTCCTCCATAAACAGGGGCAGATGTTTGAATTTTAAGAAAAAGGAGAAAGACTGAAAATGCAGAACTAAAATAAATTTGTTCTTAAATATGGGACATAAAATTTATAATAAAATAATTAAACTAAATAAATAACGAAATAAGTAAACTATAGGGTTTGTATTATGTTGTGTACTTCTAACATTCAACATACATTTTTGTTTCATGCACGTCATTTATGGGGGGTCAGTGGGGTCAATTTCTCCTCTCACTGGCTTTGGCAAATTAATGCTTAACTATACAAGTTTGTGCGGTTTTTGTTGTTTTCAGATAAAATTTGCATTCAGTATACATTCTTTGCTAGCCACCCCCGGAGGAAAATCAGAATGACGGGCCCATTTAAATTTGAATCAAGCAATAAAAACTAATATTGTTTTATTGGTTTGGTGATTTTTTACCTCTTTCTTGTTCCAAAATTTGTCACTGAAAAAAAAAAGGAAAAATACATGCATGGTAAACACAACACTTTTATCAAAGCCAAAGATCAATTAGTAATGTTCATCTGTGCATAAAAGCGAAGAAATGTAGTTTCGTTCGATCCTCATTATACGACAAAATATTCATTCGGAAATTGTTCACTAAATTGAGAGTGAGGGGGAGCACCTGGTATCAAACGCCAGCATATATTTCTTTCACCCCCTCCCTTTGATCAGGCACCCTGAGTACAATAACTTACAGTAGATACGCCGCATCGGTATAATTGCCGCACCCCGAAAACAGTAAGAGTCTGTCAAAAAATTTTATATGTTCCGAAATGCCGCATTGCCATAAATACAGCACATAAAAATTATGAGCAACTCCTCGATATTGATGATATATCTGAGTAGAAAATATCCATTAAAAAAAATACAGTACATATCTGTTTGTGGCTCTATTCCCCAACTTTTGAAAATATAAAGAAATAAAAACGGAATCTCTCATTTAAATTGATTTCCGATTTTTCTCCAAAAATCGGTTTTACCCATCTAGGTTTTGCCGTGTTTGTTTGTTTGTTTTTTTTTTTATTTTTGGCAAATACACTCTTTTCAAGAAAAGAAAGTGAAATTTTATAAATTTTATAATCATGTTTATGATTTAGAATGAACAATAATCATATTGATGTATGAAAAAAGTTTGTTTCCACGATTATTTTTGAAGTGATCCGTTTCTGCGAATTTCTGTTATCTGTGCCTTTTATTTTGTACTATCAATAAAATATGTACAAGTTTTTCATTTTTTGCTTCCTTACGTTCCTTTTATGGTTTTTCACTGCCTTTCTGTTTAAATATTGATCCAATTCACTTGTAATCAACTATACAAAAAATTGGCAAATAGGAAATTCGGCTTTTCCCGCAATTTTTGAACAGTCGGCCGTTTACTTTAATTAAAGCTTCTAATTGAGGGGTAAATAATATATAATTGCATCAGAATGGGCCAGTATCTGTTTCTTTATTGTTTCGTTAAAACAGTAGGATTGAAGTCGGGGCGATAAAAAGAAAGGTCGATCATAAATGCTGCAACGGCATAAAAGTCACTTACGAATATTTAACATTTAAACACGCAGACGCCGCAGTGTTCCTTCCAGAAATTACTGTAGTCAGTGAATTAAAAATTTAGGGTTCGCTTGTTTCTTTTGCTTTTTAAAATTGAAACATGCAGAAAATTATCGGTGCGGCATTGTAAAAATAAGAAAAAATGCACAATTAGAAGTGCTGTACTAAAGAAAGAAAAAGTAGGAAAAAAAGGAAAAAGTAGGAAAATAAGGAGAGAGCTCTAAAAAGTAGGAAAAATAGGAACTCTTCGGGGTCTGCACACATAATGCTGATTCAACAAGCTGCCAGTCTGTAGCATGAAAGCGATGAACAGAAGAACTGCTGTTTGCATAGAAAAAGAAGTACTATTATCAATAGCAGTATATAAAATAATAAGAACTGTTTGTTCCATAAATAAACTTTTGTGAACCAAGTCTATTGCTAAATTCCAGTTCGAAGTGGATCAAAATCCCAAACTAGAGATAAACCTTTCAATTAATGCTAAGTAGCAGACTATTTTGGTTTTTCTAAAACCTTTTCACCATACCTAAGAGATCGTGAACTGAGATGTAGTTTCCAGATACAGATCCAACTAAAAAAGCTGTTTGCAACTTATATGAATTTGGTTGCATCTAATATTAGTTCATTTCTAAACAGAAAATTTTTATATTAGATGACAGACAAAGTCAACTACAAAAGATTAAAAAAAAAGTATCATCCAAAGTATTTAGATAATTAATAATTAACCATTTGATACGCTTCAACTTAGTTTCACTTTTACTCAAAAGAAAAAAGTAAAACATAAATCCTGAAACAAGAGGAATTGATAAAATTACAGGAAACTAGTTGTTTTATTTATAATTAGTGGCACCTGCACGGCTTTGCCCGTAGTAGAAAATTAAAAGGTCTTTTGGTTCGCCTGGATATTAACAAATAATGTACGATGAATATCTAAGCATGCTCCACCAATACCACACTAGATAAAATACTGTCTCTTGTGTTAGTACTGTTACAAATTCTGTAAATAGTAATTATTGTAGTAACGTAAACTGTAAATAGTTTCCCGTAATTTACAGCCCCTATACATTCGGTTGAAGTAGTTGGTCCTCCTATTTTTCATTGATAAGATTCGTGAATGAATAAAAAGAAGAAATAATAAAAAAAAAAAAAACGAATTTGAATTCTGAAATTTTGAATTTAAATTATGTTTTTCGCAATCACGAACTGAGACAGGACCCTACTCATTGGAGTTATTGTTTCTAGAAACGGCTCCTGTCCCCCCCCCCCCTAGTCTTCCTCTCCTCCTGGACGGTTACTTGTGCATGCACGTAGTGTATGCACGTAGGCGTGTGTGAGTGTATGTGTGTGAAGTGGTGTGTGTGTATGTGTGTGAACGTGCGTGTGTGTAGGACATGGACGCCTCCGACCAGGAAAAGCGGATAGCTCAAAACCGGAGCAACCGCGCCGCCAGCAGAGGACGGTGGGCGGTGGTGCTGCATAGGCTTCTGGTCCAAGTTGAAAAAGGCACGGACACCAAAAACGGTCAAATGAGAACAATAAGCAATCGTGATTGCTCAATAACGGTCTACTATTTTCGAGAAGCATTTCGAAACTTGTGGAACATTTGAGAGCTCTCTTTTCGGTGTGTATATAAGCCGTTACGCTGGATAAAAAGTTAGTTTCGATTGAGAATTTGTTCTGAGAGTGTATTAGCTCTGTTTATTGCGAGGTATTTCGCTGTGTTGTTTTCGTATTTGGAAATAAATACGTGTGTAACCGTTGAGTTTACGGTGTTGAGTAATATTTGTTTCATTGCTGATAATTAATTTAGCAGTTGTTAACGATTTCTTCTGTACATAGTGTAAATAAAGCTCCTGTGTATCAAGAACTGTGTCGTCCTTTCAAGAAAGTTGGAAGTCGCACCGGATCCGTTACAGTACAGTAAAAATAGGGGTCGGACCCAAACATCCAAAAAAAAAAAAAAGTTCAAACCAGTTGCAAATTGTTTATTACCCTTCTAATAAAAACAGGTAAAAGTTCCATCCCATTGTGCGTCGGGTTTCGGAATGGGAGGGCATCTAAAAATTGCTATTTTGAGTATTTTTTCAGAATTTTTAGAGTACATTTCAAGTAGAAATATTATTTCTTACTAAATTTAAAAGCATTAAATTAAAGGTGTTTCCCTCCCAAGAGGAATGGCACAACCCACCAATGCTACAGAGGCCCCCTCTCCCCGTAAAACGAAGCAGAACCCCCGAACCACCCTCCATACATTTCAAGTGGAAATATTATTTCATGCAAAGTTAAAGTTAGAAATCAAGTGTGTCCATCCTCCAAGAGCGATAGCCCCCCCCCCCCCCAATAAAATAATATCCCCCTCCTCCGCTTTCCATTTCAAGTAGAAGTATTATTCCATGCAAAATTAAAATACATTAAATCAGGACTAGCCATGCCACAAGAATGGTGGCTCCCCCCCTCCCCCCCCCAAAAAAAAATAATACACTTAAAGTTTACCCTCCCCCCTCTATGGTAGCACATCTGAATAAATGGAAAAAAAGTTACGCTGATGTGGTTTTTTCTTCTCTTTTCTTTTATTATACTACTAGCCGCCTGCGGCGACCAGCTGGTCCGCCTTTTTATGCCATTCGCCTTTTTGCGCCAGTGTTGCCGCCTTCGGCGGCTGATTAGACAATTTAGCGACGGTATTAATCAATGTTTTTCTCTATATATCAATATTATCATTCGCCTTTTTACGCCAACGTTGGCTTCTTCGGCGGCTGCTTAAATAAATTTTGTGTTGAATAAAGTATTTTCTAGATCTATTTCCCGTTATGTCCTTTGTAATATTTTTAAAGGGGGGGGAGGCACAAAGGGACTCTTCATGCAAATTTTGTCGGAAAATAACAAAAAGCACTTCCACTTTTATGTGGAAGCATTGTTTTTTCAAATTCATGTTGTGTGTTTGTGTGTGTGTGTGGGGGGGGGGTCACTGATCCCCCGTTGAAATTCCTCTATTTCTTACTGTCCATCTACTGCATCCACCTCTATATTTGTCCATATATATAGTCCCTCTTTCTCTCTATCTATCTATCTATACGATCCATGCATATCTACCTCTGATAGTAATTAACAATCCTTTTCTATGTAAAAAAATTTAAAAAAAAAAAAAATTTTTTGCTCACTTAATATTATTTCTCTATCTACCAAACCTAACCACCAATCCCTACAAAAATCATGCAAAATACCGCGGGCTTTATTTATTTACTTAAAATTGCACGCAAAAAAAAAAGGCTCTAAGTACCCATAAATATAGCAAAACGTCCAGAAAAAAAAAAGAAGTTTGGAAAATAAAGATGTGAAATCTTTGAACATTGGGAAAAAAAAATGAAGAGAAAGCAAACGATTTCAGTTAGGTCACGTGATTAGGAAATGCGGAACTCAGTCGGCAATGCTTACAGCTCGCGTCGTGTTCTGCATTTAAAAAATTGTAATAAAAAAACTTTTGCGTATTTTTAAAAACTTTTTTCTTTTGAAGGGGGCGGAATGCTTTTACTATTACCAACTAAAATTTTGGAATTGAGGGCTCAATACTTTTTGCAGGATGGGTTTCGAAAAAAACTAAACCCCGAAAAAAATGCAAAATAAAGGTTTTTTCAAAAATTTATAAAAAATACAAAAATTTCTCTATCTTCAGAATTTTTTCATTCATCCTATTTAAAATTAAATTTCCTACACTACAGTACAAAAAATATTTGTGTAGTGCGATTGGTTCGGGGTCTGTGAGGTAAAAAGTACTAAAAAGTGCAAAAAAACGCATAAAACATTAAATAACTTTTTTTCTAACTAAAATATCAAAAATCGAAGCCCGAGGTGCACAACTTCAGCAAAAACTACACCTGTATATCAAATTTCATCTTTCTAGGCCTTACCGTTTTCCCGGGATGCGCGCCACACACACACATGTTATTTTATTATATGTATAGATACTGCTTTTTCGCAGTATTGAAAATCAAAATTTATAGTTAACGTCATGTTTTCATGCATGCCTCAAATACGTCATCAGATTGAGATTAACTCTCCGTCAGCAGTGAAGTTTTCAAATGGTTTCTCAAGCTTATGACAAAAAGTTTTCGTTGTCAAGATCTTTTTTGGTATCTAGATCCACGGCAAAATCGCTATTGTTGCGGCTATGTCTAACACAGCTTGTGCATTTGAGCACTTTAGTCCACTTTCAGACTTCTCAAACATTCACTGTGTCCAAAGAACCACTCAGAGCAAGCACAAGATATGAGGCACAGAGTCTTCTAGAGCAGTAAGCTTGGCTGTTGTAATAGAACTCAGATGATACTTTTGTTATGTTTCTCCTTCTCAGTTACCATCAAAAATGACACTGGCTTCCCCATATTTACAAGTGACATATACACTGCATTGCTGGCATATTTCTTTGAAGCTTGCAGATCATTACCAAAAAAAGAAAAAAATTAATTTGAATTTTGTCATCTTGAATTCAAATTATGTTTTTCGCAAAGTGTGTGTTTGTATGTGTGTGTGTGGGGGGGGGGGTATGTGTATGTGTGTAGGCATGTGTGTTTGTGTCTGTGTGCAGTCATGAGAGTGTGGGTAGTTGTGTTTATGAGTGTTTGCGTGCGTGGGGGCGGGGTATGTGTCTGTGTGTAAGCATATGTGTTTGTGTCTGTGTGCAGGCATGAATGTTTGGGCAGTTGTGTGTATTTGTGTGTATGTGTAGGTGTCTGTATGCATGCGTGTGTGTATGTGTTTGTGTATGTGTGTATGGTGGTGTTTGTGTATGTGTGTAGGGGTATGTGTGTGTATGGTGGTGTTTGTGTATGTGTGTAGGGGTATGTGTGTGTATGGTGGTGTTTGTGTATGTGTGTGTATGTGTTTGTGTGTGCGTGTGTGTTGGTGCGTGTATGTATGCGCGTGTGTGTAGGATATGGACGCAACCTGGAGACGGTTTTCGCTAGAGGAGCAGCATCGTGAGGCCGGCCGACGCGACGGGTGGTGCTGGCAGAGGGTGGCGCCGCGCCGGTGGGAAAAATGATAGCACGCCAAAAACAGTCAAATGAAAGCAATAAGCAATCGTGATTGCTCAAAAAAAAATGATAAGGTATCTTCCATCTATAACATATATGACACCAGCTGTTCGTCTTGTGATAGTGGATGGAATCTTTTGCTTGAAGTAATAACACTTAAACGGTACAGGATTTCCTTCCCTAATAAAACCAAGTTCATCGAATACTGATGGAGGATCAGCGCAAAACTCGTACTGGAAATTTTTCGCAATTTGTTATTCCATCCATACTGTATATACCATTCAGTGCAAAAGATTGTTTGGGTGTACACATCTTTACAGATAGTAACTGCTCTCGTAACAGAAGCCGGAAACTTAATTGCGTACTTCCTTTACAAAAAAAAAAAAAAAATGCCACTAAATGTTTTGCATTCAATATTTTTTATGTTACTACCCCAACGTTAAATTCCTCATCACAACTGACCAACAAGCATCAGCAAGCAATAGCACTACCAACTTGAGTCAATACTCGCAGAGAGGGAAGAAACTTCTGGTGGCTTTAGAAACGGATTGTGATCTCCAAACTGGGAGACAAAAAGCTGTAAATATTTAGCATTCTCCTGGTGCATTGCTCATTGCTCTTATTAAGATTTGTTCTATTGTTGAATCACTACAGGTTCTGGACCACCAAAATTTGTCACTGCGTTGGATCGTTGGGAACCGTTATGTAATATTTATCAATTTTTTTATTGCATAATGTACTCAAAAGTTTCAGACAGTGTTGCAAGTATGCGTGCAAATATTTAGCATAATTCACATAACTTGCTGCAAAGATAGGCAGCTTGGTGTTTGCAAACGAGAACCCCTACCGACTTAGAGGGTGCGAGAATTGCAGCATTGCCTGTCTTATTATTGGTGACTTCGGTTTATCCTCCTTACGGTGGTGGCAAACGATTGTGGAAAAGTTGAAGTAAATTAAGTAAGGAGAGAAACTTCAGTCAATTTGGACTTTTTTTGGGGGAGGGGGGCTGCACAAGTATTTAGTTTTAGATATCGCTCCAGCGCTCTAAAGAGTTAAATATTTCCAGTCACAGCTAAATTGGTTTCTGAGCTCGCTTAGATCATTTTAGGATGAGCCTTCTGACATTATACTGTAGCATTGTAGACTTCGGAAAAGTTAAAAATCAGTGAAATTTTTTCGTAATCTTCACTGCAATCGTTGATTTTAGAATGCAAATTAAAGGGTCCCCCACCCCTTCCCCAATGCGATAGCGCACCCCTCAAGTGTTACGGAGTAGATTTCCAGAATAAAAGCCCTCAAAATAATAATAATAATAATAATTTGATTTTTGACATCTTGAATTCAAATTATGTTTTTAGCAATCACGAGTGTGTGTGTGTGTGTATGTAGGCATGCGTGTTTGTGTGTGTGGGGGGGGGGATGTTTGTTTCTGTGTGGGGGGTATGTGTATGTAGGCATGTTTGTTTGTGTGTGGAAGGGGTATGTTTATGTGTGTGTATGTGTTTGTTAGTGTGCGTGTATAGGTGTGTGTATGTATTCGTGTGTGTGTAAGCAAGTGACGCAACCTGGAGACGGTTTTCGCTCGAGCCGCTTTATAGATAGGCAGACGCATCAGCTTAAGCTTAGCCATTTTGGATCGGATTTTTCATTGTTGCTCTGCTTGGGTTACCACAGCAAAGTTTTGGATTTCGCCAAATTTGTTGAAAATAATATTTTATTTTATAAACAATTCACGTGCCACTAATAATTACTCATAGTGAACAATAATAAAACGCGATAACTCTCCAGAAAAGATAACCACTCAAACACGCGCTCCTATTCAAAATGGCTAATCTTAGGCTGATGCGTCGGCTCTTATATATAGGGGCCTTAGTTTTCGCTAGAGGAGCAGCATCGTGGGGCGGCCGGCCGACGGTGGTGCTGCAGAGGGAGGCGGGGAGGGGGAATAAAATCGTAGGACATCAAAACAGTCAAGTGAGAACAATGAGCAATCGTGATTGCTCGAAAAAAAAAATATCTTCCAAAAACTGCCTTAAAAATCCCAATGCCGCATTCTGCGTCATGCCCCCCCCCCCCCCCCGCCTGGGCACCCTCGGTAATTAGCATTTTTTTCCATTAAAGGTTAATATTTTAATATTATAGAATCTGGTTTCTGAGATTTTTGTGTAATTTTTTATAATTGATAGAAATTATTATTTTTTTAAAGAGGATTTTTTCGTCCCCCCCCTCTCCCTTTTCCCCCAAACCCGACGCGCAAAATGCTGGGACTTTTTACCCCTTCTTGCTGGTAGGGTAAGAAGTAATTTGCAACAGGCTTAATTTTTTTTTTTTTTTTTTTGGATGTTTGGATTTGGCCATTTTTTGGCCTAATTTTACTGTGCTATGTAGTGTTAGTTCCACTAATTGATATGCAATAGTTTTAATTTTAGCTCGATGGTTCCATTTTATGAAAATTTCCCCGGTTTGAGAGTAAGTGAAATATCATCAGTAATCTTATAGCTATTTTAATATCGTGAAAATTTTCACAGCGATCATAAATTTACTATTATGAAATTATTGTAATCGTTTTTGATCACACAAGAGTTTTTGTGGTACTTAAGACTCCGAATTGAATTGTTTAGATAATAGATTGACTTATTTTCTGGTTCCTATAGTTTCCACTAAAAGAAATAATAGTAAGTCGTTTCGTAAGGTCTTAAAATTAAACGTTCTCTTAAAAATAATTCGGAAAACTGCAGTCACATAAAATCATAAATATTCGTAACCATAGAAACGCTTCTCCCATAAAATGAAAATACTTTTATGCTCTATTCTGAGTCTGTAGTTTCGAAGGTCACGCACGAGATGCCCAAGGATGTAATGCCGTTATGTTTTATTTATGTCTGAAACAATTGAAGAACTTTTAAAAGCTTCCAACCTTATTACCACAAATTCTAATTTTGTATCATTTTAATGGAAAAGTTGTACAATACTGCAAATTATCTAAGTACAATCAGGGGTGCCCATCTGGGGGGGGGGGGGTTATGGTGCTGACAGCGCCATTAAAAGTTATAGGGGGTGGTTTGAGGGGTATTTTTCTCGTTGAGGAGGGCCGCCTTTGCTCTGAGGGGGATAGCCACTCTTGAGTGTTCTCTAAAAAACTACTGATGGCGTTGTTACAGCCAATGAAATCGTTAAAACAAAGGGACGCATGCAAAGTCGGAAAATTTCATTATCGACATTTAAAATTACTAGAGAAAATTGCTATTTTTCCACACTAAAAATTTCAAGCATCAATTGCTAAAATTCCAATAGGGTGATTCGCCAGTAGTTGACCATTTAGTAGAAATTTCAAGTTCTATTTAATGTCACAGGAAAAAAAAAAAAAAACTGGAAAAAATTGAAAAATTTTCTATGTGTCTATAAAACTATCAGAATCAACGGTCACTAATTATTTTTCCGTTTTACTAACTATTTTTCAAGTTATTTCGAATGGAAGTTAAAAAGGGAGATTTCACCAGTAGTTGACCAGGATCTGCAAGTAGTAGACCACTTTTTAAAACATTGTAAAATCTGAAATCTATACTACTAAAATCGGACCGGAAGCATGCCTAGTGTTTATACTTGAGATTTAAAAAAAATCCCTGATCTTTCCAGGTCGTTTTTCAGAAAGTTCCAGGTTACTCGCTTCATTCATTTTTACCCTTAGATGTAAAAAAAAAAAAACTTGGAATTATTTTCCTTTTTCTCTCTCTCTCTCTCCCTCCCTCCCTCTCTCATTTTTTTTTTTATTTATTTATTTATTTTATTTTTAACGTTTTGTTAAAAATTGTTTTCATTAGTTTATTCCTAGTTGAAAACAAAGTACGTTCAACTTATTTTAGCATTTCCTCGGTGCTACGTCCATGCGTAATGTTAGCATTTTGCTGTAATCGTGCTGCAATCTTTTAGCATACGCTTTCGGTTTACAATACTTTTTATTTTGTTACAGTAAAACCTGTGAAGTTGAACACCCTTGTAAGTTGACCACCTGACTAAGTTGACCTCTTTTTTCAGGCACGGAATTAGTCCTTATCATATAAATCAACCTTTGTAAGTTGACCACCTGTTTAAGTTGACCACTAAAGTAGTGCACCGCAAGTGGTCAACTTACACAGGTTTCACTGTACTAGCAGTACCCGCACAGCGATGCCTGTGCTAAAAATTTAATGGAACTTCGTTGAATAAAAAAAAAATTGACGGCTCCTCTCCCTCTGATGTGAAATAATCATTTTTCTTTGTATAAATGCGTACACACCTTTTCAAAAAAAAAAAAAAACTATTAAAAGTTTCTTTGAAATTTAAAACTTTTCGTTAAATTATCAAATTTGATTTACAGTTGCTTTAAAATTCTATTTAGCGAGTGAAGCGGTTTTTACTGCAATTTAAAATATTTCGCCAAATAAACAAAAAAAAAAAACATCAAATAATATCTTTCAAATGTAAAAATAATTCCGCAACTCTATTGTTTATCGCTAAACTCGCCCAGCAACCACGCTATCATAATCCATCCCTCAAACGAAAAAAAAAAAAACATCCCATGGAACATTCAAAAATCATCGTCAGAAGAAAAGAAGAAAATGTCGTACATTTCACTCGGATAAAAACAAATAAAAAGTTTCTTTTCTTTCCAAACAAATCGCCAAAACAATGAACTATATTTACGGTTGCTTTAAAACAATAATCCTAGACTGAACTGCTCAGCAGGGCCGTCCCGGGGGGGGGGGGCGAGCGGGGCAATCACCTCAGTCGCCACGAAATGTGGGGGTGCCACAAGGCGCCCCTCTTTTCGACGGAACACGACAACATTCACACGAAATGAGGGGCGCCTTGCGAAATCCCCTCATTTCGTGTATCATAGATACATAGTCATAGACACACAAAATAGAGAATCATTGCAATAATTCTCTATTTGTCCTAGGGCCCGAAAAAATATCCCCCCCCCTCTCTCTCTGTCTCCAAAACAATAGTTTCCTTAGTATCTTGAAGCAGATACAATTTCTGAGATGATAATTATTTAGAATCAAACAAAGGCCCCCCTTTTTCTACGTCTAGTTCTCACCAAATTTGCTTGAATTCTGCCCCTGCGTCCAGTGATGTAACCAGGGAAAAGTTTTAAGGGGGCACATTGAAAAAAAAAAAAAAAAACTTTTTTTTATCGGACAGGAAAAAGGTTAAAAGTGTCCCGTCAAAATTTTGAAACTTTTAGTTTTAAAAACGAAATTTTAGCCTTAAAAACGCTATTACAGGTCATGTTTATTGATGTTAGGGTAAGGGAGGGATCTCAGAGGCTGTTTCCGATCGATTATTTTTTTTTAGTAGATTGAAATCAATTCCTTCTCCCCCTGCAAGTTTTCGAAATTAACGTTTCAAAAACGTAACTTTAGACAAACTTTGAAGATTTAATGGATAGGAGGATCTGGAGCATTTCCCAGGAAAATTGTTCAATATTATGGTTTACAAGGCTGAAGTTCATTATTTGCTGCGATGCTAACGCTCACCACATTGTGTGGGGAAGCAGTGATTGCAACAAGAGAGGTGAGGAACTTTTAGAGTACCTGTTAGGTACCAACCTAAATATCCTAAACAGAGGTAATAAACCTATATCTTTATTACCCGAAACAGATGTGAAGTCATTGATCTAACGATATGTAATGACAGAGCACTGAACTGCGTAAGTGATCGGCAGGTGTCAGACCGGATTACCCTATCTGACCATAGACTAATCCTTATGACTTTTTCAGGTCCTGCACTAAGCGTACTGCAGGAGGAAAGGAATCCCAAACGAACATCTTGGGATTCCTATCGGGGAGATCTTATTATCTCCCTAGCAGGTAAGAATTTTAAACTTACTCCGTTGATAGACGTTGAACTAGCTGTTGATTCACTTCAACAATCTATACTCCAATCGTATCAACATAATTGCAATGCAATCTCCACTAGTTGACTCAAGAGGAGTTTCTTGGTAGTGTAAAAATCTTAGTGGATTAAGAAAGAATGCAGAAGACTTTTTAATTAGGCCAAGAAAACGGGCGATTGGTCTTCGTACCATGAAGCTCGCATAACTACAATAAGGCGATAAGAACCAATATACAGGATAACTGGAGACAGTTCTGTAGCCATTTGGATAGTGTTTCTCGTGTTGCTAAACTCACGAAAATACTCTCTAGATACAAATTTTGTCAACTGGGTTCCATTGAAAAGGAAGATGGTTCCTTTATCGATGACAGGGAAAGCACTTTAACAGAAATGTTTTGGGTACACTTTCCTGGCTCTATAATTAAAGATGACGAAAGTCATCCTGATATTCCGCTACACTCCTTGCGTGGTAGTAAGGAAAGGTGAAAACTAGCGGGTGAAATTGTGACCCCTGGTAAGATTGTGTGAGTGGGCCATTAATTCATTCAAGCCATTTAAATCTGCTGGACCATATATTAGACTTGCCACAACTTAATTACACACAAAAAATTTGATCAAAATCGGTCCAGTCGTTTAAAAGTCTTATGGTGACAAACTTCCGCACAGAAAATTTTTATATATTAAGGTACTACCTCAAAATCGTAAATATGCCTTTGCCCTTGTGACGATGTTATGTTGTAGATTAAAGTATTTTAAGTCACTGTCATAGAGGAAAATCATGTAGTCTTGAACTAAAAAAGGAGTTTTGAAGGAGTTAAAAACCAAAATGAAGAAGTTTGAAGCGCCCTTTAGGAAAATTTCCTGAATGAAGGAGTATTGAAAGAGTTTTAGAGGAGCGTACAAACCCTGTAAACAATAATTATTTTTTACATAAATGGAACCAAATAGGAGGGTAGGATCCGTAAAAATCAAGACATTTAAAAAAACGGGGGGGGGGGGGTTAAGGCACCACCCTACTCTGAACCTACCCTTTTGGTTGCATTTGAACGTCAAAAAAGGGGTCTTTTAAACATTTTTTTTTGCGGCAGATCAGTGTTAACTTCAATGCAGACTAAAGTAATGTTACAACGTGGCTACCATTTGGCGATATATCGCAAGCCTTTATTCAAGTTTTTGACAAATTTGGAGGATAAAAAATGGTTTTTCGAACCTGGTTTCAGTTTGGTGCCATTTAGCGAAATATCCATAAAATAATGTTTAAATTGTTTTGATAGTTGGAAAATGAATCTCGGCAAAATACTTTTTTTGCATCGGTTCGTGACAAGCTTGGGTTGTAATATTATTGAAGAGTTTTCTTGCTCACTCTAAAGCACTATTTTTAAAAAAACATTTTGTTCTTATTTACATTCCATACAGTTCACCCGTATGTGCAATTTTAGATCACAAACGCTAGGAAAATCCCCTTCTTTACAGTTGAAAGTAAAATTCTCTAGGATTACTACACTTTTATGTGTGTAGGAAAATCTTTTAAAAGCTACTCATTTAAGAAGCATAGCTTTTAAAGCGCGAACAAGAGTACACGCAGCCATTCTTCCAAGTTATTAAAAAACATCATTTGTTTAATCAGGCGTAAAAGGAAGTAGTGTCGAATCTACCTTAGATTTTTCTATAATCATCCCAAAGTGATCACATAAAAGCAGAAACCACATTTCAGTTCCATGCAATCACTGATCACCATCGCTGAAGTTACCAAATCGTCGGGGAAAAAGTGTTTAATTCTTAATGGGGTCTTCTCCAAAATTTTAAAAGTATTTTTTTCTGAAAGAGCATGTTTAAAAACATAGGATCTGACCATTTTTTAAATAATTTGACTAAGTTTAATATTTTTTTTAAATTATTTTAATCGGTGCGCTTTTATTGTTTACGCTTTTGCCGATGACATCACAAATGATGAAATGCCATTCAATGATGCGCAATATTTAATTCGCATTTTTACTCACATGTGTTGATAACGATATGGTTGATAGCAAGCGTACAGAGCAATATTTAATTCGCTGCTTGATTATCATAACGTGGAAACGCGGTAGACAGATGCGCCAAAATACATCATTTGTGACGTCATAAAGACCACACCTTGTTTTCAAAATCGGACAATTTAAAAAATAAATTAAAAATTAAGGGTTGGGAAAATAAAAGTTTTTTCTCGCTCCATGTCTTTTTTTTTTTTTTTTTTTGCTTACTCTATTAATTTTAGTGACTAAAAGTAGTACTTTTGACTGAAGGAAACAACCCCATTAAAACTAGCATTTTAATTATACTCTCACTTTTTAGAGAAAAGAGTGAAGACGGTACTCTGGTTTACACAATGCATGCCATCAACTTTCGACTGAGCATATAGTCATTCGATACGGCTAAGACAATTTTTTCCATATCTTCGCTATAAGATCAAGTATTTGAATGAAAATAATATATAATTGATTGCTTTGTTTAGGAATGTCGTCTGCTATATTTGCGATTAATCACATCTTCCGAAGGAAAATGCCTACGTGCCTCGAGATTGCCACACAACGATATCGAGCGATTTTAGAATCAATCGCAAGAAAACTTAAAATGAGCCCCTTCCACTCACCCCTTTTTCGATCATTAAAGAGAAGAATGTGTTCTGCTGCGGGCCATTTTCGCGGGCTGCTTGTAAAAGCAATAAAAATTCTCCACATCCTCACGTTAATTACTGCATAAGTAGTGGGGGTTCTTCTCTGCTCTTTCCCGCACATCGCGGACTCCCCCCCCCCCTTTAATGTGACCTTCGACTTTAACGACACGAAAATAACATGAACCAAATAAAGGTGTTCAAACTCCTAGCTTCTGTGAAATTTATCAGCCCATCTTTCTGCCGAGCTTTGGATCTGCCTGCGGAGAAAGCATCTTACTACGAAATAATAACAGAAGTGAAATAATTGGATTTCTTTCTTTTTTCTTTTTTTTTTAAATTTCTGAAGGGCTTTTTTAAAAGAAGGAAAAAATATAAAATATTTTTCAGCATCATGCTATTAATGGCTAATTGAAAGCGACAATACTTTAAGGACAGCTGGTACGCACAGCACACTTGGGGTAGCCCCTGTTTTTTTACAGTTTAGTTCACTTCCCCTTCTTTTTTTTTGAGCAAGCAATTTTGGGCTCCAAAAAAAAAAAAAAAAAAAAGAGCGATTTTATTTTAATCGATTTCAATTTTACCGTGGCTTTGCGCTTCTGTTAATCATTTTATTGCCCCCCTTTTCTTTTTCCTAGCACACGATATTTACGTGTGTTTTGTTATATTTACTACTCACTATTTTATACTACTCATTTTTGACTTTTTCTTAACTTATTTATTTTTACATATTCTTAGTTAAACCGCTTTTACTCTATAATTTTTTTTCTTTTAATCTTGAATTGTCATTCTCTTTGATTGTGGTTGAAAAAAAAAAAATGTGCGTCAGCAAAATAAAATTTAGAGCACTGAGTACAATTTTATTTTATTCTTCGACAATGTTCACGAATGAAATAACCTGAAAAATTCTGCTTTTTCAACAAAAGTTGATCTGAAAAATAATCTTAAAAACAATTCTCAAATTTTTCACTGATTCGTCAATTAAGTTCAAATGCCAATAACCACAACGCTTAAAAATGCTCACAGATCCTTTAAAATTTAAATGTTTCGACATTGAACGCACATTTGATATTTTTTTCACTAAATGATCCATTATTTCATCAGAACGCTCGAAAAGCAAGCAAGTCGGCTTTCAGAAAAATGTCGAATACTGCTTGCTGGCTTGAATGTGTTATTGATACAGACAGCAGTGTAAACTAAGAACGGAAGCAAAGCAGCTCGATCGCTCGATGGATGGTCACGATTGCCAGCGATGTAGTCACGTTTCAAACGTGTAAGCGAACTCATAACAAACCCAATTGGACAGAGGGAAGAAAAAAAAAACGGAATATATGAACTAGAGATCGCTTTTTTTTTCTTGCGAAAACTTCTCATACATCTCATCGGCAGTAGGATATGGTTGTTTATTCACGGTAATAGTTATTGAAGTCAAATTTGCATTCCATATTCGAAGAGACTATTTCATAGAACACACAGAGAAATAACATTAGATTAGAGAAAAGAAATGAACACCATAAATCACCAAAACCAATAAGAAATACTAAGTGATTAAAAAAAATAGGGTGGCTAATAAATTTTCAACCCCTTTCGCCTCCTTTTATTTATTTTATTTTTAATATTTTTTAATTTATTTTATTTTTGTTATTAAAAATTGTTACTCTTTTTGACAAGAAGCATTTGCAAAATCAATTGGTAAGTTTTGTCTGATTTTCAAAAATAAAGCACACGTTTTGAGAACGAATGAAGATGTGAAGGAAAAACGAATTTTGTGAACGTTGTTTTTCACAATTGCTATTTTTGCGATGACTTAACCATTCGAGGCAGTGAGAAGCAAAGGGATACAAGTGGACATTTTCAAGTTTTGAGTAAAACACATTTAAAGAGGGATACAAGTGGACATTTTCAAGTTTTGAGTAAAACACATTTAAAGATATCTAGATAGGCTTTCATTAAAAAGTTTTTCTAAATCATGTTATATAACAGCACCTACCAGGGTTACCAGTAGTATCTCTCTCTGAGTATCTCTTGCCCTAAGACGGAGAAGCTCACCTCCCATTTGTGTATTGGTTATCTCCAAATTTTTAATTTTGCCCCTAACATCCCTTTGCTTCTCACCGCCTCATTTGTGAATCAAAAACACTTTCTAAATATTTTACTTTCAAAGTTCGGATGCAAACCCGTCATTTCTAAACATTCCAAGCGGTTGATATAGACTCTGAATATTGTATTAAGAAACAATGAAACACATACACGAACACACATACAAATGCAACCACCTAATTTCTCAAAGCCAGGTAGGGAAAAGGTTCCTCCAAATAACAAGTCTAGTCGGTCTATTTATTTATTATTATTATTTATTTTACTTTTTTGAATTATTTATTTTAATTTCTTATTATATTCTTGAACGCCGATACTTAGTTCAAGAGCCTATGAGTGCCAGACCTACGTCATGTTATAAAGGCCCAACATTTTTCTGCGTAAGGACATCACAGCAGGTAAGAAAGGTTCGCTATTATTTAAGCTGAGTCGCGCTGGCTTTGGTAGGAAATGGGTAGCAAAGTTGCATAAACTTGCTGCGAAAAGTAAACATCATACGTTCATTCCATGTCACGTGACGTGATGTTCACGTGACATGGTTCCAATCATCTCCGAATTGGAGTCTCCTAGAGAGGTGCAGATATGCTTTTGAAACAAACCTATGCAAATTTTCTGCTTCCAAGACACAAATTATGAGGATCTAGCTAGCGGATACTTCAAAAAGAGAAGAAAAAAAAGGGGCCCCAAAATGGCCTCCAGTTGGGGAACCGTGCTAAACATGATGATTCGTTTCGCAACGCTGATCTGCCATTTAGGAGCACTTTTATTTTCATCGATCCTAGATCCTCAGGATTTGGGTCTTGGAACTGAAAATTTGTATAGGTTAGTTTCAAAGGCATGTCTGCACCTCCATAAAATTTCGTTCAAATCGGATGCGACGAGGTCACTTGACATGGAATGACTCAGTTTTTGACGCAACTTTTGCTACCTGTTTCCTGTCAAAGACAGCGCGACTCAGCTTAAATAATAGCGAATTTTTGTTATTTGCTGTGATATGCTTAAGCAGAAAATTTTTAGGCCTTTATACTATGACGTAGGTCTGGTGCTCAAGGACTCTTGCTCTAACTACTTTGAATTCCAAATAAGATTTTAAAATATCTAGTGATAATTTTCGGTTTATGTTCATACTGCCTCAGGTAAACGGCAGTACGAATGAACATGCTTATTCGGTTTCCGCAGACAATAAAGCATGATAAGAACTTCAAATTTCAATATTTTACTGTTTAGAGGGAAATCAAAAGATATTTCTTCAAATTTTTCTAAAGCTCATTTCTGCACATACTGTCATGTATCTGCCCACGGCAGTATGCCTCAAGAGCTTACCGGCAAGCCTTGCTGCTGCTTGTCGTAAATGTGATACAGAATACTATGTTTATTATTATTATTTTTTAAGATCTCAAGAAATAATAAATTGCCAAGCAATTTTGAGAAACATAAAAACGAGCACATCACAAAAACACAAAAAAAGCTATAGAATGATCACTAAATTAAAATCAGAAAGCCAATTTTCCCAAGAAAGTGGAATAATTTGGGATGAGAGGTGTGTGTCCACTATAACAATCACTTCGGGGATCGGCGAGTTTGGTTCAAAAATTTAAATCGAAAATGATTGAATAATGCACAATTATAAATGATATGCAGTCATACGATAAATGTGTTGCACTTAAAGTTGATTTGTAGCAAAGCGAGTGCTTATGCTGGTTGAGTGAATCTAATGGAAAACTATTTCGAAGACGGGCAATTACAACTGGTTCTCTTCTGGTAATTTTTGATGACTTGTAACCGTTTCGTCGAATGCTGGATGCCATTCAATTCATTTTGCCCTTCTCTATTCCAGGCTAGCTGCCAACAAATGTTCAGCAGATCATTGATAAAATTCTTTTATCTATTCAAAATTAAATGAAACGAAACAAGATCGTCAACCTTGCCAAAATGAGCACTAACTGCTATATAAGTTGCCTCGTTGCCCGCAATCGCAATGGCAAGGATCCAGAAGAATAGCTAATTTAATTTGGATTTTAAATATTATTTGCTAAATTTAAAATTAAAGAATGGTTTTAAATGATGCAAATCGCTTAGAATTCTATTACGTGATGGTAAACTACAAAAAAAAAAAAAAAAAAAATAGCGA